>NW_026882440.1:0-39499 GCF_032173495.1 Musca vetustissima
GATACAGGCTAATAATTTTGGCCTAAAATGATGTCTGCCGAGTTTCGTGAAAATCGGTCCAGATTTAGATATAGCTCCCATATATAGTTTCGTCCGATTTCATGTAAATGGTGCCCCAAAATCCCTATATATATTTTGATTTGCACGAAATTTGGCACAACGTACTGAATTAAGCCTAGAGTGATGTCTGCCAAGTTTCGAGAAAATCGGTCCAGATTTAGATATAGCTCCCATACATAGTTTCGTCCGATTTCATGTAAATGGTGCCCCAAAGTCCCTATATATCTTTCGATTTGCACGAAAGCCCAGAATGATGTCTGCCAAGTTTCATGAAAATCGGTCCAGATTTAGATATATCTGCCATATATAGTTTCGTTCGATTTCATGTAAATGGTGCCCCAAATTCCCTGTATATCTTTTGATTTGCACGAAATTTGGTACAGCCTAATCATTTAGGTCTAGAATGATGTCTGCCAAGTTTCGTGAAAATCGGTCCAGATTTAGATATAGCTCCCATATTCCACATTAAATGAAACCTTTTACAAATTAAATGAACGAAATTAAATGAAACCTTTTCCAAATTAAATGAAACCTTTTCCAAATTAAATGAAACCTTTTCCAAATTAAATGAAACCTTTTCCAATTGAAATGAAACCTTTTCCAAATTAAATGAAACCTTTTCCAATTGAAATGAAACCTTTTACAAATAGAATGAAACTTTTTCCAAATTAAATGAAACCTTTATTCTTATCCAAGGAAATATAATATTTCCAGTAATTTTAAATCAATATTTGAAAATTAAATCAAAGAATATTAACAACTATAGTTGTATGGCTATGTAATTATCATAAATATTCTCTAATTCGGTGTGATTTTATTTTATATCTTTACTTAATACAACTAAAAAATAGTAATACAAACTGGGGTATTTCTTGACATTTTTGACAAGGTAACAGCTTATCTTAATGAAGAGGTTCCCGACTTGCATGTCCATAACGTAGTTAGAACAATATTGCCGAGTAAGCTGTTGAATACTTCGCTCGATTACATCAACAATGTTATGTTCCATTGAAACGTCACACAGTTCAGCTCTTGTACATAATTTTATTTTTAAAAATGCTTTTTCGATTGGGTTTACCATTGGAGAATAAGGCGGTAAGAATTTAAGGTTGCATCTTTTGGATTCGATCAAATTTTTTATGTCATGTCGCTTGTGTATTTGAGCGTTATCGATTATCAAGACGATTTTCCAACTCTGGATTGATTTCCTCCAAAAGACTTTCTATAAATAATTTAAATCTGTCTGCATTGACACTGGAATTAGAAATGATTGTGTGATTGGGGTATCCCCAATATTCATTGATCGTTGTTGGGGTATCCATTTTGTAAAGTCTTGAGCATATTTTTGTCTCAAGCCTAATGTTCTGGAGTCATTCATTTAGTAGAGTTTTGTATAGGTAGCCATACACAATTAAATAATTATGAGCTAACCTGATTTTAGCTCGGGAACCTCTGATAATTGGGAACCTGAAGAAGAATCTATAACCTCGCCAAGTATTGCAAGTGGCAATGCTCCAGAACCTACCGAAGCTACATCTACAAGACCCCGAAACAAATTGGGTCAGTATAACAAAATAATAAAAGACATGAAATTTTTATTATGTAAATTGTATGAAGAGGGTAGAACAATTTCCGAGACTGCAAATTTAACCTGCATAAAAATAAGTTCAGCAAAAGCATTAATAAGAAGATACAAAAAGAAATTCTTGAAGGAAAATAAGCGTGGAGGAAAGTTTTAAGTCTGATCGAGTTATATCTAGAAAGTCAACCTGGAATTACCCTCAAAGGCATAAAAACTAAACTGTTGAGATAAAATGATATAAATATTTCCACAAGCTCCATAGAAAATGGATTACGGAAATTAAAAATTACGTTGAAGATGGCCTCTAGTGAAATAGAACGAATGAATGACTCCAGAACATTAGGCTTGAGACAAAAATATGCTCAAGACTTTACAAAATGGATACCCCAACAACGATCAATGAATATTGGGGATACCCCAATCACACAATCATTTCTAATTCCAGTGTCAATGCAGACAGATTTAAATTATTTATAGAAAGTCTTTTGGAGGAAATCAATCCAGAGTTGGAAAATCGTCTTGATAATCGATAACGCTCAAATACACAAGCGACATGACATAAAAAATTTGATCGAATCCAAAAGATGCAACCTTAAATTCTTACCGCCTTATTCTCCAATGGTAAACCCAATCGAAAAAGCATTTTTAAAAATAAAATTATGTACAAGAGCTGAACTGTGTGACGTTTCAATGGAACATAACATTGTTGATGTAATCGAGCGAAGTATTCAACAGCTTACTCGGCAAGATTGTTCTACGTTATGGACATGCAAGTCGGGAACCTCTTCATTAAGATAAGCAGTTACCTTGTCAAAAATGTCAAGAAATACCCCAGTTTGTATTACTATTTTTTTAGTTTTATTAAGTAAAGATATAAAATAAAATCACACCGAATTAGAGAATATTTATGATAATTACATAGCCATACAACTATAGTTGTTAATATTCTTTGATTTAAATTTCAAATATTGATTTAGAATTACTGGAAATGTTATATTTACTTGGATAAGAATAAAGGTTTCATTTAATTTGGAAAAAGTTTCATTCTATTTGTAAAAGGTTTCATTTCAATTGGAAAAGGTTTCATTTAATTTGGAAAAGGTTTCATTTCAATTGGAAAAGGTTTCATTTAATTTGGAAAAGTTTTCATTTAATTTGGAAAAGGTTTCATTTAATTTGGAAAAGGTTTCATTTAATTTGGAAAAGGGTTCATTTAATTTGTAAAAGGTTTCATTTAATGTGGAAATGCTATATATCTCCCATATATAGTTTCGTTCGATTTCATGTAAATGGTGCACCAAAGTCCCTATATATCTTTCGATTTGCACGAAATTTGGCATGAGCCTAGAGTAATGTCTGCCATGTTTCGTGAAAATCGGTACAGATTTAGATATAGGCCCCATAAATAGTTCCTTCGATTTCATGTAAATGGTGCACCACATATATCTTGCGATTTGCACGAAATTTGGCATAACGTACTGAATTGAGTCTAGAATGGTGCCTGCCAAGTGTCGTGAAAATCGGTACAGATTTAGATATAGGTCCCATATATAGTTCCTTCGATTTCATGTAAATGGTGCACCACATATATCTTGCGATTTGCACGAAATTTGGCATAACGTACTGAATTGAGTCTAGAATGATGCCTGCCAAGTGTCGTGAAAATAGGTCAAGATTTACATATAGCTCCGATATATAGTTTCGTCCGATTTCATGTAAATGGTGCACCAAAGTCCCTATATATCCTTCGATTTGCACGAAATTTGGCATAACGTACTTAATTGAGTCTAGAATGATGTCTGCTAAGTTTCATGAAAATCGGTCCTGATTTAGATATAGCTCCCACATATTTTTTCGTCCGATTTCATGTAAATGTCCCTATATATCTTTCGATTTGCACAAAATTTGGCATAACGTACTGAATTGAACCTAGGGTGATGTCTGCGTTGTTTCGTGAAAATCTGTCCAGATTTAGATATAGCTCCCTTTTATTATAGTTTGATTTTAAGTAATTGACGCACCAAGGAACCAATAGGAACAAAACGTTCTGAAATTAGTATAACCTAACCTGTGACAAGTTTGTTCGATTTCAAGTAAATTGGGCATCAAACTCCTCATGATAGTCAGTTTGACATCAAGTTTTGCACAACGTACAAAATTGAGATTAGCATTATGTAGTTGCGTTTTCTAGAAGTACAGACATAGCCCAACGTATGAACTATTTATATTTGTTTGAAGTCGATGTACATACTTTATGGATAGATCTACGTATATTCACATTACGATAAATATCGCATATTTTATTTCATCCAATTTCATGCTAATAGTCCTGTTTAATATACCCATAGTGGTGAAGGGTATCATATAGTCGGCCCCGTCCGACTTTACTACTTTCCTTACTGGTTTTCTCACGTCATTATACCCTTCACCACACTGTGGTACAGGGTTTTATGTCTGTGTGCATATGTTTGTAACAGGCAAAAGACAACGAGATAGACACATGGTTCCTTTTGAGAATATGCATAGAATCACCTTCTGAGTCGATTTATGCATGTCCGTCCGTCCGGCCGTCCGTCTGTCCATGTTAAATTGTAAACAAAGTACAGGTCGCATTTTTGATTCGAATTGGATGAAACTTGGCACAGATCATTTGTTTGGCCCAAGGACAAACCCTATTGAAATTGGGAAAAATCCGTTCAGATTTAGATATAGCTCCCATATATATTTTCGTCCGATTTAAGGTAAATGGTGCACCAAAGTCGCTATATATATTTCGATTTGCACGAAATTTGGCACAGCGTACTGAATTAAGTTTAGAATGATGTGTGCAAAGTTTCGTGAAAATCGGTTGTTTGTTTGATCAGTGTTAGCTATAGCCTAAACTACTGAACGGATTTTCATGAAATTGTCACAGTCGATTTTTGAGTACATTTGTGGTAACATAGGGTACTTAATTTTTTGATGGGGACAGGGGAAACAGTAACCCACATACAAATTGCCCCCTTTTTAGATCAGAATTGGCCATTGTAGCAAAGAATTGGGATTGGCAATTATAGCAAAGTGGTAGTAAATATACAAACCACAGATGTTTAATAAGTTCATAAACCACCTTTATGTAGATGTTGCCAATTTGCAAATTCTTGTTATGAAAATGATAAAGGTGGTAATATCTGAATCAAAAAAGTCATACTGATGACAGAGTTCGTACAATTCGAGTACGCAAAATAGTACTGTACACATTACTGGTGACAGAATTCGTAAAATTTGAGCACGAAGCGATTTAAATAATTTGGACAGTATACACAAATTAGTACTGTACACACATTTGTCCTCTTTATACCCTTCACCAAACTGTGTTTCAGGGTATTATGACTTTGTGCATATGTTTGTAACAGGCAAAAGAAATCGAGATAGACCCATGGTTCCTTTAGAGAATAAGCATAGAATAACTTTTTGAGTCGATTTATGCATGAAATGGTCCCTATATATCTTTCGATTTGCAAGAAATTTTTTGGTATAGACTACTAAATTAGGTCAAGAATAATGTGTGCTAAGTTTCATGAAAATCGGTTCAGATTTAGATATAGCTCCCATATATAGCTTCCCCCGATTTTAGGTAATTGGTACACCAAAGTCGCTATATATCATTCGATTTGCACGAATTTTGGCATAGCGTACTGAATTAAGTCCAGAATGATTGTGCTAAGTTTCGTGAAAATCGATTCAGATTTAGATATAGCTCTGTCCGTCCGTCTGTTGATGTTAAATTGTAAACAAAGTACAAGTCGCATTTATAATCCAATTTGGATGAAATTTGGTACAGCTCATTTATTTGGCCCAAGGACGAACCCTATTGAAATTGGTAAAAATTGGTTCAGATTTACATATAACTCCTATATATATATATATATATATTCGTCCGATTTAATGTAAATGGTCCCTATATATCTTTCGATTTGCAAGAAATTTGGTATAGAATACTGAATTAGGTCAAGAATAATGTATGCTATGTTTCGTGAAAATCGGCTCAGATTTAGATATAGCTCCCATATATAGTTTCGCCCGATTTTAGGTAAATGGTGCACCAAAGCCCCTGAAAATCATTCGAATTGCACGAATTTTGGCAAAGCGGACTGAATTAAGTCTAGAATAATGTGTGCAAAGTTTCGTGAAAATCGGTTCAGATTTAGATATAGCTCCCATTTATATTTTCGTCCGATTTTATGTAAATGGTGCACTAAAGCCTCTATAATTGGCACACCAAAATCGCTATATATCATTCCATTTGCATGAATTTTGGCATAGCGTAGAATGATGTGTGCTAAGTTTCGTGATTCAGATTTAGATAGATTTTGGCATAGCGTACTGAATTAGAATGATTGCGCTAAGTTTCATAAACATCGTTTCAGATTTAGATATAGCTCCCATATATATTTTTGTCCGATTAACTTTGTAACCTAGTGACCAAAAAAGCATTAACGAAATATATTTACACCTTTATTTCCACTTGTTTTCATTATAGAGGGTTTCCTTATTGCAATCTTTCTCATTTATTTGCCTTGTTTTCAATTTGTCTTAACTCCATCTGCATAAGCATATTTTTTGCTCAATCAAATTATAATCCTTGGCAGTCAATCGAAAAATATACAAAAAAAACTTGTTAATTATCAAAAACAAATCACGTCCTTACTAATAGATATGATAATCCACTGCAGCGATACACGCTGACAAACGATCATACTCTGTATATCACTTTAAAATGCTCTTCGTCAAAGCCATCAAGTTTGTCATTAGCATTTCATTGATTAATTACAAAGGAGTATCGTCGTTCGTCATTATCTGTTGTTGATGCAGTCAGTCTTTTGCTTCTCAATTTGCTTCATCTGTTTTACAACCTAAATGTCAAGTAGGCCATAACATTGATGTGCAAACAACAACAACAAATTCAGATGAATTAGCATATTTGCACATTAAACATGAGCAAATATATATGTAGATAGGCCTTTGTTAGTACTAACCTAATCTTTTACTGCTACAGTTGTTAAAATACAGATAAGCGAAAATATGAGTACTCTGCATAATTCAATGTGTATGTAGGTATGTGTGAATTCTGGAAGAATATTTCTTAAGCCAGAATTGATTACAGCCGCACCAGTATCGTATGCGGTTTATATATATGCCGAATTTTCTGAGGATCAAGTGATATTTTTAAGAATACTTCAACTAAACTGAACAAGTGATCCAATCATTCATCTAATAGAAAAATTTGGTTTGAATCCCTTATCATAGAATTGTTTCCGACATACCTAAATTTTTACAAGTAAATTTTCCAAGAACCAGGAATGCCATAAAAATTAGGTTCCCTTAAATTAATATATGTACGTAATAATTCCTAGTTTTATTCTGGAAAATATTAAATTTATTAACAGGTAGGTGTCTCAAATACAAATCTCTAATATTAACATACAAAAGGCGTCCTCTAAATATTTCTGTGAAATTTATGACAAACATATTTAACATTTCGGTCACGTATAATTACACTCATAAATATTCTCTTTTTGTTCTGACACTTTCTTGGAAGTTTGTGTGGGTTATCAAATGGTAGATTCTATTTTATGTAATTGGTCAAATGTATTTCAGTGGAAAGCGTTGGATTCGGAATATATTTTGGAATATATACTTTTAATAAAGAATATGCATATGTTAGGTTGTGTCATATGGTAAGATTATAAAAATTCAAATACCAAAATACAATATTATTTATCCAGGGCACAAATTCTAGAAGTAGATTGAATTATTCTGATTCGTGGATTTTTAATGACAGGATTTTGAAGTTTCAGACACAATGTTTTATATGTTGAAGATTTAACGCAATATTTCGAATTTTATTATTTTATAAAATGTACTATAACTGGCGGGTTATATTCTTTACTCTGAACAATTTGGTTGTTACACTTTTCCCAACTTTAAAGCCATAAATTGCATACTTTTTTGTTGCATCGATAAAGTAACCACTAAGGAAAGTAGTAAAATCGGACTGGGCCGACTATATGATACCCTTCACCACTTTGGATATATTGTAGGGGAGAGGGGGGCACCTTTGAACAGCGATCTTAAAATCTCGTATATATGGCAATCTTGTTCTCCAACTGCGTAAACCACTTTGGCTATCTTTTTGAGTTGCCGACAAAATGTACATGGGTGACCGTGTTTTCGCAGTGCCATTGTAAACTTTTTATTTTTGTTGTAAGGTTGTAAGGGCGCAAAGAGAATTCGGTGATCGTTTTCTTTCGTAAAACAATTTTTTTGCATTCCAACAATCATTTCAAACATAACTAATGTATTTTGTTTCATATATATTTACTACAAAAAAGTTATTATAAATTTCCGTAAAATGCCACAGGTGGGGCACCTTTGAACATGCGCAACAAACTCCAGTAAAAAGGTAGTTTTTAACTTTTGGCTTCCATTTCTCATAATTTCAAATGGGTTAATATGATTACGAAATTAACTGTATTTTCAGCATATTATTTTTTGTATTTAAGGGGACCCCCCATTCTCGGGGTCAAAATTTTTGTTGATATAATTCGAATCTACACTGATTAAAGAATGTCTCTACAAAATTTCAAGTGAAAATCTCAAGAACTCTTGAAGATATAGCCGATTTATTGTGTCAGCATCAAGTGACGGCTGAAAGGCTTCTCAAACTTTAAACGCGTTTTTCTCTAAACATTTTTTTTGGCGAATGGCGGGCACGATAACTCAAAAATCCAATCGGTTCCAAATTTTGCAACGTTTCTCTGGGAGTGTATAGCTCTCGTATGAACTAGAATAAAGCCAATCGGTGAAGATCTTCCTAATTTTTTAACTTGGTTTTTGGTAAAAAATCGGCGATTTTCCAAAAATATTTTTTCAAAGGTCCACCATTTTGTTAATTTTAGAGCGATGTCAATAATCCTAGTTCATACGAGAGCCAGACATGTACTCTTTCTAACACCGTTGGAATTTTCGGATTCCGCTGTTCCAGTGAGGAGTTATCATGCCCGCCATCAAAAATAAGGACTTTTCTTTAATTACAAAAAACAACAACAACAATTTTTTGTAAATTATTTTTCTTCTCTTTTAAATCTTCAATTATATATGTGCAAAGTTACAAACCTTAACAAGCATTGGTATTGATTTACCAGCCCATTGAAAATCTTGAAAAATTAAAATCGAGAATGGGTGGGGTTCCCTTAAGTCATTTTATGCTTTAATATATTTTGATTTGAATTTTTTAATTTTCGAAACTTTTTGTATATATTTTTTAATAAATAAATTCATTTCTGATATCTATGAATAAAAAACATATATATTTAAACATAAACATTGTAAAAAACCATGTCGTTCAAAAATGCCAACCCTTGTTCAAAGCTGCCGCCCTGGGGGCAGTTTTGAACACTTTGACTTCGTCCATTAAAACAGTAATAAAATATATTTATCAAGCTTAAAGTATGTCATATGTATATTCATTTTAAAGGCAACATATGTATCTATTAGTTAAAATTAAAAAGATACCAAAAATTATAAAATAAAAAAATTTATAAGGCTTGAAAGAAAAAAGTGTTCAAAGGTGCCCCCCTCTCCCCTACATATGTATCCTTATAATTTTATGTCCATGTTCCCTAGAAGGGACATACTCATGTCTTTCTGCAACCTATGATAAATTTAATTTCATTCGGGCAGATTTAGAGTCAACTGCGTACCATGGGATAAATTTATGGAAAACGATTTATAGCAGAATTGATACACGCTATTCGGTAACACACCCGTTCGAAATACAAATGGAAGCTGTGGCTGGATATGCACCAATTTCAACAAAACCCGAAAACTTCATTCACGTCTCAATTTAATACGTTGTCTAACTTTCGTGTTAAGCGGCAAACATTAGGAGTTTGGGGTACCATTTATGTAAAATCGGACGAAAATATATATGGAAGCTAAATCTATATCTGAATGGAATGGAAGCTAAATCTATATCTGTACCACAGTGTGGTGAAGGGTATAAACATTTTAAAATATGCATATTTACAAGGTATTGCAAGTACGAAGATTAAAACAGGTGTATAGTAGGATTTCATTAGATTTATCACGATATCTAGATTTGTTTAAAATAGAATGCAGACTAGTCGAAACGTAAAAATTCATTGGTGTCGTTCATGCTGTCGCTAAAGTGTTATGGGTTTACAGTTTGCAGTTTTAGAATAACTTGGTTTCTACGAATATTACAAAGAATGTAAAAACTTCGTATTAACACTTCAAATAAAGTACTGTTACTTCCAATAAAGCTGCGACTCACATCGGAGCGCTGGGGAGCTGCAAAATAACACACTCACACAAAACATCGAGATATAAATCAAAATTAAACATTTTTATTAGAAATCGAGATAAAAATCCGCAAAATACCAAACATTTTGGGCATTGCCTAACAAGGAACGATATTGCCCGTCTTCGATTTTTTGTAAGAATATCTTCCGGTTTAAATATCCATAGCCGTTGCATGTAAGCTGCACCTAAATGTGGAATGATATTGAACATACCGCAAATGACTCGAAATGCAAAATAACAGCCACTTCGTAATGCAACCAGTAAGGAAAGTAGTAAAGTCGCACTGGGCCGACTATATGATACCCTTCACCACTTTGGGAATATTCAACATATGTATCCTAACGAAATAATATATGTGGTATTTACCTATAAGTGAACCGACTAACATTAATCAATAAGCACGCCTTTCTGACACCAATGCAAAATTTCATTTCATTCTTTTAGATTTAGAGTAGTTTGCGTAGAATGGGACTAACCGATATAAAACATACTTGATACACGCTATTCGGTATGCCACACTATTCAAAATTTAATCCAATATGTATGTATGGAAGCTGTGTCTGCATCTGCTCCACAATAACGTCAGCAAAACGCAATAACGTCATTCTATTCTCAATTTGATACGTTGTGCGAAATTTCGTGTCAATCGACGATATGTTAAATAAAATCCACTTCCATGAGAAAATTCGGTTAAGAATTTATAAATACCGTAAGAGAAACGGTACTTTTAAGTGAGGGTTATATAGAAATTTGGACCGCATAAATTTTTTGACACCTTGTGCCTTATACCACCTTATAATTATTTAATAAATCCGTCAAGAGCGAATTCGGTTGAAAAACCACAAAAATACCGAATAATGGGTATACTAATATGGGGGCTTCCCGGAAACTTGGTCCAATATTGATCAATTATGGTATTTAGATTTTTACTCAATGAGAATCCAAAATACAAAATTATAGCTAATACCGACATTTTGGGTGTGCGTAATATGGGGATCCCCAAAAAGTGAACCAATATTAATTATAATTTGACACCCCATGATAACCTGAAAATTCATATTATATCCAATTTGTTTAAAGAGTTCCCAAAAACGCCTAAAACACCGAATAATGG
Source organism: Musca vetustissima (assembly GCF_032173495.1). Taxonomy (NCBI): domain Eukaryota; kingdom Metazoa; phylum Arthropoda; class Insecta; order Diptera; family Muscidae; genus Musca; species Musca vetustissima. Next base: position 11,124 of record NW_026882440.1, read on the forward strand.
GTGTTACCATTGTATGGGTGCTACCCTTTAGGGGCATTTGCTACTCAATGAGAATTCACAATATTCAATTGCTCCGAAATTGTTTGGAACACGGACTCAAGCTCCCAAGCGTTATATGGAGACTTCCCTAAAGGGTGGACCAATATTGATAATTTTTAGCAGAAAGATGAGGGCTATGTCAAAAAATGGACAACTATACTCTATATTAAATATTGCAATCTCTATCGCTATTTCAATAGACAACTGTTTATATAAAATAAATTTAACGATGCTAAATAGGTAATGTATAATCCGCCAATACCATCAGGTTCATAACATGAATATTTTGAACGTGATGGAAAGTCAAGGGAAAGGGGGAACAGTATTGACATACATAATCCTTTTATGGCAATAACATGACGTGAAATATTTAATCCATTTTCAGACCTATATACAATGTCTTCCGATAACTTATATGCCAATATTAAAACTTTTTGTATTCTTCGTTATATCTAAGTTAATCTAGTATTCAAACTATAAAATAAACTAACCTGTGGATTTTTCTCAGACATTTGTGTGAGAAATATACAATAACGAATACCTTTAGCCTACTTAACTAAATTTATATATAACCTGCCATAAACGCCATTCAAGGGGTCAATGACAAAAGTTTGTTTGCGAAGAACTATGAGATACCGGCAACTTTGGAAAACGTAAAAAGTTTCGAGAAAATAAAATGTATAAAAATAACTTTTACCCATTGCTTGTATCACCATGAACCACCTTATTTGCATCGTTTTGCTGTTTTGATGCCAACAGCTTTAAAACTTTATGTTCAAATTATATTAGGAATTGTGGGTGAAAAGTAGGAAAAAATTCACAACTCCAACTTTGTCTCTGGAGCAAATAATTGAAACTATTCACACAGTTCGTCGGTGGTGTCATTTTTTGAAACTCCGCTAAAAACTCTGCAAAGTGAAAATTGCACAAACAACAAAGTTACAATGGTTATTTGTTCTTTATGCAAAAAATGTCGCTTTTTATTCGTTGAAATAAAATAACGGCACAACACATTGAAGAGGTAAAACTTGGGTCAATTTAAATCAATTATGAGTCCTCATTCATTTGCATTTTTATCGGCAAAACTTTTAAATTACAATGCACTTAAAGACGGGCAGGTGAAAAGCTAAGAGTAAATAAGGATAGTTGATGTTGTTGTATTTGGGGTTTTTTTGAGAAATAAATTCGTTTGAGATGAGTGGTGTAGGGTAGGACTCACCAAGTATAACCATGTCAACTTGCTTCTCCCCTTCCTTAATTTCTTGTTTTTATTTCCAGGAATGCAATAAAATATGAATATCGTTGTTATCACTCAAGTATTCTTTATGCTTGGTTGTTCATTTCACAAGCATCCTCTGGTCAATTCTTATGTTTCTGTTAATGCAACCTTTGAACTACAACACCAGAGGGCATCATTAAAACTGATACACATCATGAGGTGACCTTAATAGCAGCAAAAAAGAAAAGTATAAAACCGACATGTAACCTCAACATATCATTTGGAATATTTTATTTGACGTGTATCATTACAATTAGAAAATAATCCCAGTGTAAACAAGATGAATCCATATCTTGGGGCTATGTAAAATGATATACCTACATACATCATATGTATGTAAAATATTATTAAAATTATAAGGAAATTTATATTATTTTTTTTTTAGCATATTCCCTTATAAATTTATGACGATAACTTAAAGTCAGTGGTACATCATTAAGATAATATGTATGTGTGTTTAAGTGTATTTGGGTCACAGCAATAAAATTACATCTTTGTGGACAAGTGTTGTAAATTGTCGTTTAATAACAACCTTAGAAAAATAATTGCTCAAACTATCTGGTCATCATTTTATGATAAGTGATTCGTTTGTTTTATGGTTTTGCGTAATTACAACATGCTTGGTATAACAGATTCATAGGACAGGAGTTAAAAGTCAAAGCTTTATAATTTCACAGTCTATAACATAATGGATTAATCTACCAACTCTGGTTTTAATCTATATATATAAAAATGAATTTCTGTTTGTTTGTTTGTTAGTTTGTTTGTTTGTTTGATAGGTGTTAGCTATAGACTCCTAAACTACTGAACGGATTTTCATGAAATTTTCACAGTCGATTTTTGAGTACATTTGTGGTAACATAGGGTATTTACTTTTTTGATGGCGGCAGGGGAAACAGTAGCACCCATACAAACTGCCCCTTTTTTAGATCAGAATTGGCCATTATAGCAAAGAATTCGCAATTATAGCAAAGTGTTAGTAAACATACAAACCACAGATATTTACTAAGTTCGCAAACCACCTTTATGTAGGTGTGGCCAATTCATAATTTGTTTTAAGACAATGATAAAGATGGAAATATCTGAATCAAAAAAGTGATACTGATGACAGAGTTCGTACAATTCGAGTACGCAGAGATTTAAATAATGTGGACTCTATACACAAAATAGTACTGTACACATTACTGATGACAGAATTCGTAAAATTTGAGCACGAAGCGACTTAAATAATTTGGATTATATACACAAATTAGTACTGTACACATATTTGCCCTCTTTATACCCTTCACCAAACTGTGTTTCAGGGTATTATGACTTTGTGCATATGTTTGTAACAGGCAAAAGAAATCGAGATAGACCCATGGTTCCTTTTGAGAATACCTATATGAAATGGTACCTATATATCTTTCGATTTGCACGAAATTTTTTGGTATAGCCTACTAAATTAGGTCAAGAATAATGTGTGCTAAGTTTCGTGAAAATCGGTTCAGATTTAGATATTGCTCCCATATATAGTTTCGCCCGATTTTAGGTAATTGGTACACCAAAGTCGCTATATATCATTCGCTATATATCATTCGATTTGCATGAATTTTGGCATAGCGTACTGAATTAAGTCAAGAATGATTGTGCTAAGTTTCATGAAAATAGGTTCAGGTCAAGAATAATGTATGCTATGTTTCGTGAAAATCGGTTCAGATTTAGATATAGCTTCCATATATATGTTCGTCCGATATAAATTAATCTCTGGTAACTTTCCTTGAATTCGGTTCATGGTAAATTTACACCATGTAATCAATGGATGTCTGATTGAGATTAAATTTTAAACCGAGCAATATACCAAATAGCGTGTGTCAAGTTTGCTTTAAATCGATTTACGATAGGTTGCAGAATGACATGTGTAGGGATTGATATTAGCCGGTTTAGATATAGATAAATTTCACATATTTAAATTCGTTCAATTTCATGTCAATGTTCCTTCAAAATGGCGACGTCTATTAGGATACATATGTAGAATATACCCAAAATGGTGAAGGGTATCATATAGTCGGCCCACTCCGAATTTACTGCTTTCCTTATGCCATGTTCTGACGGGCATTCGAACAACGTAGTTCGCTCTCAGAATTACGTACATGAATTAACCCGTTCATACAACACTATTCCTAATTCATGTCATCAGAGATTTTTATTTCAAACTTTTTGTTTCTTGTTTTACGCCAAAATTCTAACATATTTACATGAATCACATATGGATCTAAATAGAAAAATTAATTCTCTTTCTCCTGACTATAGTATGAACCCATATCTATTTACTTTTAATTCATGTTTTCCATTTTTTCTGAAAATATTGTTGTTTTCATACATTTTTATATTTTTTAAATTCAAATGTCACATATAAAAATTTGGAGAATTGTTTTGTTTGAGTGTCCCCAAATTTGTTTCTTGTTTTGTACGCTAATTAGAACCATGGGGAAAGAAATTCACATTGCATTATGTAGATAACAAAATTCACATCCTGCTGCATATATAAAAACTAGACAATTTTTTACTTTTCATTCATCATTTTCAATATTACTAAAAAAGTTTGAAAATTTTATGAATATTTTCAAGCTGTCAAAATTAATTTATTTTCGATAAATGCTCTCAATTGTTAGGGATGGGACAAATTTCTTGGTTATTCAGAGAGTGATTCGAATTGAACAACGTACAAAAGCCGGTGTTCGCTCAGCAAATTTTGTATGGGGAACTAAGTAATTACTTCGTAATTAAGGTTCGAACAACGAATGAGAGAGCGAACAACGCTCGTCTGTACATGGCATTACTGTCTTTTTCAGTTTGTGAAAACATATTTACTTTGGAAAAATGTTATTTGGGATATGATAAATTTAGATACACCTTTAAGTGTTATTCCCTGATCCTATTACTGCTTTAAAATGGATGCTTCTGCTTTGATGGAAGATAACAAAAACATCTATCTAAGACCCTTTATGTACTGCGTTCTGTGCATTATTTTAATATAAATTTTTTCAAACCAAAAGCTTTGGGATTTTGTTCTAATAATCATAATCCCTCATCCTTCAATATATTCCTAGATCAGTGCAAAATTATTGTTGTACAGCAACTGTTTTAGCGGGGAAAGATTGCAACACTTTACGTAGAATTTTTACATCTAATTTATATTTAACGCGACGTGTAAAGTTAATACTGGCAAATGCTCTGTTAATATCGCCGCAATTATATGGACTTGGAGTGTATTCAGGATCCATTGATTTGCATGTTAATAAGCTAAAGCGAATTATTAATACCATAACACGCTTTATTTATAATCTACGTAGTGACAATCACGTGTCGGAATATGTTACTCGCTTTCTTCGATGTTCTTTTGAAAAATTTATTCAGTATATATATTACCGTGGACACTTAAGGATGTTATTTTCTTTCACACACTCCTCCAGAAAAATCAATATTTTGATACCTCGAATTTGGATTATTTGCGCGATGTTGGATTTTTCTCATAGCAATAATGCTATACGTTTAAAAATTCTAAGTCAGTTACACATTTCATAGTAAAAATTACCATATTATGGATTTATTTTTTGGCTATTGGAAGGGGCAGCGAAGTGCCACGGGTCCAGCTAGTATATAACATATTTATCTTTTGCAACTAATAAGGAAAGGACCAAAGTCGGATGGATATAACTGTGCGATACTCTACACCACTTTGGGTGTACACAGTTTGGTGACGACGAAAATTCAAAATTTTGTTAAAGCGGTCGGAAACTTTATATGGTGACTATGTTATTGTAATTTGTCGACTAGTATGTTGTTTATTTGGGGAAATGAAAAACCAAATTACAGACGCTGAGATTGGAAAATTCCAAAGTAGGGACATCAATGAACCTAAATTTAAATAGTTTCTGGAAATACGCTTTTATTCACCAGGAATCTGATAACCAAAATTTTAGCTAATTCGATGAGAAAATTCGGTTAAAAACGCAATAATAATACAAGCCATTAAGCGGAGCAGTATAGTTGGACTAAGCCGACCTTATGATACTTTACACAACTACCACTGAGCTCAAAATTTCTTGCAATCTCTTAACCGACGCGGCATATTTATACCCTACACAACTATGTTGTAAGGGTATTATAGCGAAATATTGGTCCTAGACCCACCTTTAAGTATACCGATCGTCATATCTCGACTAGCTGAGTCGATCTAGACATGTGTGTGTCCGTCCGTCCGTCCGTCACACGATACACGCCACAGTTATGGGTCAATCTTCACGAAATTTTGCACGTAGGATAGGTTCGGCCCAATGAAGACCCCTATTTAACCCTATTTAATATTAAGTCGATGAAATTGACCATATTGTCTGTTTTTCTATTCGCTCCAGAGGACGCAATTATGGCCCAAACATCTCGAATTTTTACAGGGAGAAGGGGATTGGGCTAAAGTATAAGCATGCCTATTTTGACAAAGATCGGTCAATATTTAACGGGTCAAATGGACCCAGACTTTTGTGTGAAAAATGACAAAATTTGTATTCTATAGCGTATATATTTACACCTGAAGGACATAGAGCCGATAGTATATTCAAAAAGAGTTGTTGACCTTTAAATTGATGCCAATTATATTGTCGTATGTACTCGGAGGCGGGAGTTACACATAAATATTTACGGGTGCTTACATATTCAGATATTATTTAGTAACCCATTACCCCACTAGAGGGCGGAAATATAGCGCTTATCGCTTCGAAATGTTCCATGAGGTTCTAGTTATGGTCAAGGACAATGCCTATAATTTTCGGTGATGATCAGATAGTAATATTGGAATGAAGTGGACCGAAAACTTAACTTTTTTGTGTTTTTTTTTTCAAGTCGATCTACAGGCCACAATTGAAACCTCAACATCACAACATAACCCACGGTAAAAAGGATATGGGCAAGTACAGTCCTCGTCTACTGAATATTAGAATTATTTGTTGACATCTAGTCGGTCTAGAGGGTGGAAATATCGCGAAATATTGCCCAACTTATGAATATAGAACCATAGAATGTTATATTTTCGTCGAAGTTGTGTAGGGTTTCATATGGTCGGCCCCGTCCGACTATACTGCTCCGCTCACTGGTTTTAAAATGTTTTGCCGGAGTAAAAATGTATTCCATAAGATCCAAATTTTGTTATATTAAAATTTGGATGAAGACAGTTGGTCCACGTTTCGAATGCGTACCATACCAAAAGAAATACTATAAAATCATTATATACATTAAATTCACTATAGTTGTTTTATTTTTGTTATGTTTCTTTTTACTATAATAAACCAGTAAGGAAAATTCAAAAGTCGGACGGGCCGACTATATGATACCCTTCACTACTTTGGGTACATACAAGAGATGCTCATAGGCAACATTTAGATAGAATAGACATACCATCTTCGGAGGACCATTGAAATGGAATCGGACGAAATTAAGTGCGTAAAGTACATAGATATTTGAACTAAATTAAAACAACCCATACACATACCAATCTGAAATTTTTGAAAAATTGAATGTCAATCATCAATGTCAATCATCGTATGGTACAACAGAGTGCGCCATCAAAATTTATCTCGACACAAAATCCAATACCCGTTATTCTGGCCGATTGTGCACTAATTCGTTCTAAGCGGACAAACTTTAGTTACTTGGTACATCATTTTGATGAAATCAGATGACGATATATGTGGAGGCTATATCTTAACCTGAAACGTCTTCAATACAATACGCCAATAATGTTATTAGCGTATTGGAGTGAAGACGTTTCAGGTTTAGATATAGCTTTTTGTGAATGATACAACAAACACCCAATATTTGTCCCATTGGTGTATGTAATGGTTGCTCAATTAGGTCCATGTGTTTATATATGACTCCCATACATAATTTGACTCGATTTCATACAAATGATACACCAAAGAATCTAAGTCTGCCCGTTTGACATGCAAAGTGGTGAAGGGTATCATATAGTCGGGTCCGTCCGACTTTTGAACTATCCTTACTGGTCTTTTCTTATGTTTAATCATTTTTTTGGGTTCATTTTATTTAATTTTTAAAATCTGATTTAACATTTGTAATCATTTAAAAATATTGACCGGCATTTCCGACCCACCCTATTAAATTAATACTTTTCTTGCAGAATCGTAAGCAGAGTCCCCGATACCCTTATGCGTGATATTTATTTATCTCAGAATCTAAATTTAGATTTTCCGATAATTTAGTTCTAATTGTATAGGGTAACATATGATCGGCACCGTCCTGCTATACTGCTCCACCCACTGGTGTGGTTCCGCATTCCTGGAGAATAAAAAACGTTTGCCAAGAAAATATTCAATATGTGTTCATTCTTTTACATTTCCTTCATACAAAGGTCCAGCATAATTTGCTCTATATTATTGTTACCAGTTTTCCATCCTGAGTGCCTGTAATACCCACAGAGCATAAACAACTTACTAGCAAACAATTTACAAATACAGATCTAAAGAATGTCTGTCGGTCCGTTTCAACTCCAAATTTTCTAAAATTCTGGTTTAAATTTTAAATATTAAGGTTTATTCTTGTAAAAATCTATTTAAAAATTCTTGTTATTTGAATGATAAAAACAAATTAATCTGTTTTTTTAGTTTTTTTTATGGTATTTTACGTACGTATTTTCTTCGAGAGAATCTTCTCTTACTCCAAACGTGGAAAAACATAATTTATAACTCTTCAATACAACTAAAATCCACTTAGTATCAACTGAAGTGTCTTGGCCGTTCTCCACAAGACAGAACGAAGTAAATCACTTGCCAAGGAAAAGTTATAAAACCAATAGTAACGAAGAAGACACATGTTCGGCTGCCAATTTGTGTTGTAAAGTTAGAACCAAACTGGACGACTTTTCAAAAGAAAACTTGAGTTTGTTTCTTGTACTGTGAAGTGGTCTGATAGCAGTTATAAATATTATTGGTCGCAAATGCAGGACATAGCGAAAGGCAACTTGGCAATGCGATTTGGCATGTACGATACAAAACTGCTAAATTTGTGTCACAACGTAAGCTTTGTAGTTAGCTTTTAACGACAGCCATGATTAAATGCTCAGTTTGGGGCAGTTAACCCCGTTAAAGATGTAATATAAATGTGTGTGATGGAGCTCTGGGAATTCAAATTATCTACAAAATTTGCAAAACAGCCTTTTTTCCATGCGTTATTCGTAACCACCCGTTATTAAGCAATAAGTGACTTTTAAATAATGCTTCACCATTGGTATGGTTCCAACTTTTGTTATACCTATGCGATTTATTTTGGTGACCTTATTAATGTATCCCAAACCCCGACTGTATTTCATATTTTTACTCCACATCCATTGGTTGGTTGGTGTATCAATACTATGTCAACATTTGATATTGTTTCCTAAACATATATGAATTCGCTATCGCTTTCTGCCTCTCTATCATGTCTGCATATTTTTCACCCGCTGACACTATGGATAATAACAAAAATCCTGCAGTCCACATACAGTTTCAATGATTATTTTACATCAGCAAGAAATTTTGCAAACGTCATCTGGTTTTTATTGGCGGCTTCGGGTATTTGGTTTACCGTAATGAATACGTGTTCGGTACACATATGCTCATAGTTGGCAGGCTATAGCTATTTCAATCCTGCTGCATAGTAAATGGCTATTTTCGATGGAAAATAGTGATTTGAACATGTTTAAAATATTCATAGCATTAGGATTACAAAGCAATAGCATTTGTTATGTGTGTCTAAACCGTAGGTGAAAATATTGTCCGTTTTACTGATAATACATCAATCTAGACTTAATTCACTACGCTGTGCTAAATTTTGTCGGACAAATATTGACAGTATAGTGCGAAATTTATATAATATCGGACGAAATTATATATGGGAGCTATATACAAATCTGAATCGATTCTAACAAAACTTCGCATCATTAATCAGGACCTAATTCAGTAGTCTGTGCAAAATTTTGTCTCAATCGGATCAATAATGGTGCACCATTTACATAAAATCGGACGAAACTATATATGGGAGCTATATCTAAATCTGAACCGATTTTCCCCAATTTCAATAGGGTTTCTCATTGGGCCAAATAAATGACCTGTGTCAAATTATATCTAAATGAAATCATAAATGCGACCTGTAGAGTAACTTCGGGTAATGTGGACCAGGCGTCTAATGTGGACCACCTCTCATATCTAAGAAAATGCTTGACATATGTCAATGCCGCCTTGATAAATGTTTTCCTTATTGGTGAAAACAAACATCAGACTTGGTTTTTAATAAATAATTGCAATGTTGTAAATTTAGTAGTAGAAAATTTAGCTCTGATTGTAAAAGTGTGATTTGAAAATTTTTTAGCACAATAGTCGATCGTTTTTGCAAAATAGTCGAACACTTGGTTTTTCTCGAATATCAAGAAGTTATGTGGTTTTCTTGTTTTCTTTAACAAAAATATAGGTTTACTCTGTGATTACAATCGGAAATTTTAAATAAAAATATTTAGTGTCGGGTAATGTGGACCACTATAAAAATTGGGACCTTTACATGAGGACGAGTTCGAAACATGGGCGCATTTAATATGCGAGGAGGTATTCTATCCTCTGGACACTCGATATGCGAAATTTCGGGTGCTTCGGTTGGATAACGAAGCAAGGACCTTCAAAATACCGCAAATGGGGCGGTACCCTTAAATGGGGGCTATTCCATAACATGAACCCATATATTTTTGCATTAATTGTTACCCAAGAGTGCAATAAATTGAAATTTATCACATCATACCTTTAACTTACTGATCCTCGTTACCCACACATACTGGTCCACATTACCCGCCAAGTAATTTTTTTACGCAGTTAAGAGTATTTTGAAATATAATGCAATAACATTTTTATAGACAAATATATATAATGTTTGGCCTGGAATATATTTAGACAACAAATCTACTAAGTTGTGAAAACAAATTGTTTTTATTTTTAACCGTTGTTATGCCCACAATATCAAAAAAAGAAAATGGTGGTCCACATTACCCGAAGTTACTCTACTTTGCACACAAGAATAGACGGACGGGCGGACAGTCTGACATGCATAATTTGACTCAGAAAGTGATTCTATGCATATTTTCAAAAGGAATCATGGGTCTATCTTGATTCCTTTTGACTGTTACAAACATATGCACAAATACATAATACCCTGTACCACAGTGTGGTGAAGGCTGACTTAACGATTCATCAACGCCCACTCGAAACGGCTAAAGCTAGAACGTAGAAATTAGGGGTGAGGTTCACTCTTAGTCCACAGGTGTCAGATAAGGCTGGATTTTGGTAATTCATGCTAGAACGGCATGAAAACTACTAAAAAGTACTAAATGTGATACCATTTGTATTTGTCGAACCGGTAAGGCTAGAACTCTTAAATTTGGAATGAGGGTCACTGATAGAGTGTAGAATAGATGTACCAAAGGGTATTTTGAAAATTCGAACTGTATCCGAAAAGTACTAAAACGTACTAAATTTGGTATCATGTGGACGGATATAAGGAGGTGATTCTGGAAGTGTGTACTCATGTTTACAAAAAGTACTAAGCAGTACTAAATTTGATACAATTTGAATTTGGAGGAACAAATGGAGCTGGAATCCTGAAATTTCCCGTCGGAGTGTAGGATTACGATATGTGACTTGTTTTAGTAGTTTATATTTCTGTGTACAAAATGTAATAAATGATACTATATTTCGTACAATTTAGATTTGGGTAAACCGATAGAGCAGGATCACTGAATTTTTAAATAATATCACTGTTCGAACGTAGGATTGGGGTATGTAGGAAGTTTTGGAAATTCGTACTTATGTATAATAACTTTTACAAAATTTGGTATAATTTGAATTTTGGGTGAACCGATAGAACTGGATTCCTAAAATTTCGAGTTAGGTTCGGTGTTGGGGTGTAGAGTTAGGGTATGTACTAAATTGGTACAATTTGGATTTATGGTGAACAGATAGGGCTGGAATCCGGAAATTGGGTAATAAGATTTCTATGGGTTTGTAGCATGTAGGTAGTATTGCAAATTTGTACTTATGTGTACTAAGTTTGATTTAATTTGAATTTAGGTGATCCGAAAAAACTGGAATCCTGAAATTTGGATTTAAAAATACTATAGGATGTAGTTTTAGAAATGTGTACTTATGGGTACTAAATGGTACCAAATTGGGTACAATTTGGAATTCTGGTGAACCGATGGGGCTGGAATCCTGATATTTTAAATAAAATTACTATTGTGTTCTATGATGTAGTTAATAATGTAAATTTAACCTTTGTGCACTAAATGGTACTAAATTTAATACAATTTGAATTTAGGTGAACCAAAGAGCTGGAATCCTAAAACTTTGGAATAAGGAAATTGGAAATTTTTACTTATGGGTACTAAATTTAATACAATTTAGATTTAGGTGAACCGGTATATTTGTGGATTTCAAAAGCTTGGTATATTTGTGGATTTCAAAAGCACATTTCTTTTAAAGCGTGCTAACAGATTGTCGAAAATTGGTTGCAGGGACCTATTTGTTGTCCATGTATATGTAACTTACATGATTCGACACAGTCACAAAGCTATTGCGGCACAGCATTACATTTCAGGGTGTGTGCCGTTAGTACGTGCAGGACGAGACAATTGACATTGTAATGGTTATGTAGGAATTTATTCGTGATGCAACGTTCGTATTGGATAGTCCCGATTTTCACTGCCGCTTACATACCGGCTTATTACTGTCATGCATGGTTCTCTGATTGCATTTTATAATAAAAGGTGTCTGCCTCAGAAAAAATTATGGGGATGGGAAAACTGAAAACGGGCCTTTGTGTGGTTTATTTAAATTTTTTATATTTATTTGAGGCTTGTGCTTGTGTGCCACCTGGGGAACTTCGAGGGGATTGTGATTTCACTATATAAAACACACCTTCTTCACGGTGATGTAGACAATAAGGTGGGTGCTCAAGGTAAACTGTTTCATTTCATATATAATTACATACTAGGCCACAATATAATCTCAAACGCACAGTGATCCTAATCAATGTTAATCGGAACCTATCGAGAATTATCTTAAAAGTGATACTAAAAGTTCTTCGTCAAATATAACATAGGAAGTCAATCTGCAAGACGAGCCTATTCCTAACTTGACATAACTCATTCTGGAAATGTTGTTGTAGCAGCCCTTTTGATTTTACACAAAGGGCTGAGGTGACATACGTTGGTAGAGTAAGATCGGATCGTAGACTCCTCTGATTGAAACGTTTCAGACTTGTAGTAGTCGTCGGTGGAAGTCGAATTTATCAGATCGAATGGAGAAGTGGTTCCGTTTCGCTGTCTTCCCAACACACTCTATACCTGCTACTTTCTACGCTCCCAATCTTGTGTAAATGTCCATGCATACGGAGATGTTCTGTGAAAATACTTGCCGTTCTGCTTTTTCTTACAAACGGTACAAAATAAACATAATTAATTCTCCATACTATGGTGGAGGGTCCAGAACGATATTGCTTGCACATGGGGAACAAAATTCGAAAATGTAAATTCGTGTTGTTTCTACAGTATTATCGTTTCGTGCTAATATTTTATTGTTTCAGATATTTAATTTTTTCACATAACCACCCACTACCACAAAAATAACACAAATACTATTTCCCCAGGATTTTATATGTCTTGCACCGACGACGACTCAATACCTTTTCCATTCATATAAAAATCACTTCACATGTAACCGTCAGATTATTAAACACTCTTCATTTTATAAACAAAGTGTTTGAGTGTGTGTGTCTGTCTGTATATAAATAATCCATTGACAATGTGACAAAACCCAATACAAGTGTGATGTTTATTTTATGTTGAAAAGTGTCATTCTGTCACGTCAAGGCGTCAACAATGCAGAGATTAAAGTAATATATTGGGGATTGACTTTTTCTAGACAAAACATATTGAAATTAAGTCAAATCGCATACAATTGGAAGGCTATATTAATAAAAAAAAACAGTAAGGAAAGTAGTCGGACGGGGCCGACTATATGATACCCTTCACCACTTTGGTTATATTCAACAGATGAATCTTAACAGACGTCGCATTTTTAAGGATCAGTAAAATTAAATTGGACCCATAAACATATCATTCTGCAACCTGTACTAAATTTTTCATTTGGTCAGGTATAGAGTTGCTTCTTACAATGGGACAAAATTATGTAAATCAATTTAATTTATGTAAATCAATATCAGTCGGATACCCGTTGATTATTTGGATACATATCTGATAAACATAAGTAGTTTGGTGCACCATTTACTTCAAATCGGACGAAAATATTTAAAATCTAAATCTAAACCGATTTTCAGGAAACTTAGCACACATTTTTCTAGATCTAATTCAGTACTCTATGCCAAATTTCGTGCACATCGAATGATATATAGGGACATTGGTGCACCATTTACCTTAAATCGGACGAAAATATATATCTGTCTGACCGATTTTCATGAAACTTAGCACACATCATTTTAGGATTAATTCAGTACACTGTGCCAAATTTCGTGCAATTCAAATAATAAATGCGACCTGTACTTTGTTTACAATTTAACATGGACAGACAGACGGACATGTTTAAATCGACTTAAAAAGTGATTCTATGCATATTCTCACAAGGAACCATTTGTGTAAATCTCGTTTCCTTTTGCCTTTTACAAACATATGCACAAAGACATAATACCCAGTACCACAGTGTGGTGAAGGGTATAAAAAGGGGGTTATAAGGGGACTACCCCTAAATGGGTGTGAATACTAATAATGTTCGGTAGGAAAATTTGTTACCATATACGACTACAAAATACCAAATTACAGCGAATTCGGTTGAAAACCGTGCTCAAGAACCCCAAAATATTGAAACTTTGGGGGTAGCCTTATATGGGAGCTATGCCTAAACGTGGAGCGATTTTCACGAAACTTAACACACATCATTCTAGACTACGTTCAGTACGCTGTGCCAAATTTCGTGCAAATCGAAAGATATTTAGGGACATTGGTGCACCATTTACCTTAAATCTGACGAAAATATATATGGGAGCTATATATAAATCTGAACCGATTCTTATGAAACTTTGTACACATCATTCTAGGCTTAATTCAGTACGCTGTACAAAATTTCGTGCACATCGAAAGATATTCAGGGTCTTTGGTGCACTATTTACCTTAAATCGGACGAAAATATATATGGGAGCTATATCTAAATCTGAACCGATTTTTCCCAATTTCAATAGGGTTCGTCCTTGGGCCAAATAAGTGACCTATGCCAAATTTCATCCAATTCGGATAGTAAATGCGATCTGTACTTTGTTTACAATTTTACATGCATAGACAGACAGACGGACGGACATGCATAAATCGACATAAAAAGTGATTCTATGCATATTCTCAAAAGGAACCATGTGTCTATCTCGTTTCCTTTTGCCTGTTACAAACATATGCACAAAGACATAATACCATGTACCACAGTGTGGTGAAGGGTATAAAAAAACTAGAAAATAGAGTGGATGGATGCTAAGCAAGACTCAATTAAGTTGAAAATGTATTTACGTCCATCCCATTCATCCCAAACCTAGTAATACAAAAAAGTATTATTAGGAATTGTATTATTATTTCTTTTTTTAGCTAAGTGTGAAGTGTTTTTCATTTCATAGAAATATTTGAGGTTCGCTTGATACCTTAAATAAGTTTTCGATGAATTTCGATATATAAATTATACTTATACCTTGGACCAAATGGCTTCGACCGGCTCAAAACCAATGAATATTAAAAATGATTAAAATCGGTCCGGAATCATATTTGAACATGCATTGTAATGATTCAGTTAGATTAGCACCTTAACTATACGAAGGGTCTATATTATTTCAATATATGAACGTGTATTGAGAGCCTTCTGTGTGGCATGTCTTATTGTTAACGACATAACTTCCTCGTTGTTATGAATGTGGGGGTGACATTTTTATTCCCTTCACCACACTGTGGTACAGGGTATTATGTCTTTGTGCATATGTTTGTAACAAGCAAAAGGAAACGAGATAGACACATGGTTCCTTTTGAGAATATGCATAGAATCACTTTCTGAGTCAGATTTAGATATATATATATATATATATGTATATATTCGTCCGATTTAATGTAAATGCTGCACCTTCGGTTCAGATTTAGATATAGCTCCCATATATATTTTCGTCCGATTTAATGTAAATGGTCCACCAAAGTACCTATATATCTCTCGATTTGCACGAAATTTTACACAGCGTAATGAATTAGGTCTAGAATGATGTGTGTTGAGTTTCATGAAAATAGGTTCAGATTTAGATAGAGCACCCATATATATTTTCGACCGATATAATGTAAATGGTGCACCAAAGTCGCTATATATGTTTCGATTTGCACGAAGTTTGGCACAGCGTAATGATTTAGGTATATAATGATTGTGTTAAGTTTCTTGAAAATCGGTTCAGATTTTGATATAGCTCCCACATATATATTCGTCCGATTTAATATAATGGTACACCAAAGCCCCCATATATCTTTCGATTTGCACGAAATTTGGCATTGCGTAATGAATTAGGCGTAGAATTATGTGTTAAGTTTCCTGAAAATCGGTTCAGATTTTGATATAGCTCCCATACATATTTTCGTCCTATTAAATGTAGATGGTGCACCAAATTCCTTTAATATCTTTCGGTTTGCACGAAATTTGGCACTGCGTAATAAATTAGGTCTAGAATGATATGTGTTAAGTTTCCTGAAATCGGTTATTAGCTTCTTAGATATAGCTTCTACATCTGGCCAAATGAAAAATTTAGTATCGGTTGCAGAATGACATATTTGTGGATCCAATTTCATTATACTGGTGCTTTAAAAATCGACGTCTGTTAGGATTCATCTGAATATACCAAAAGTGGTGAAGGGTATAATATAGTCGACCCCGTCCGACTTTACTACTTTCCTTACGGGTTTCGAATATCAAAATAACATTCCTTATGGGAAAATCGATATATCATTAATTGGTTTTACATTTACCCTTATTCCGAAATTATATCACAATTGTCATATACACTGTCGTTGGGTTATTATATTTTTGTCAATTTCAATTTTCCGAAAAAATTATTCATTCACTTCCACTTCCCAGTTTCAGATATTCCTCTACCACATCCACATACGTATTCCCCTAATTGCATTGCCAAACGACCTTACCTTTTAAATGAAATGAAACAGTTCTTCTTTATTGATTGTCATTTGAATTTCCATTTTTAACGATTGCAACAAAAGTTATTGTTTTTCAATAATTGTTCATGAAAATTCATGGATGGTGGAATATTCACTACACGCTGTTTTTTTTTCATATTCTCTGTGGTTTTCGTAACTACTTGTTTTTACACTTCATTGAACTTTATTGTGGTTGTTGTATTGATAACTTTCTGGTTATAATTGTAATAACATTTCATTGTGCTGGCGTATATGTTTCAGAAATAAAAGCGTTCCTGAATTGAAAGAAACAATTTAAAAGAGTGGAAAGTTCCTTTAGTTTTCTACAAGGTGTAAAATCTTAAATTTGCATTAAATATTATATGCAAACATGAGTCCCTCAAGATATAGTGAACGGTTGATTTATATGAAAATTGAGAATTGTTCAAGGTATAGTAGAACCGTAACAGATATAGAAACAGAGAAATAATTACACCATACGTTTAGTTTAAACGTTTTGGGTAATGTGATAATAAATCTCTCTACTATACACATCGACCGAACATTTGAACATTTGTTAGTTACGCCTTTTTGCATTTTAGCTAACTATATATATGTTCGTCCGATTTTATGTACATGGTGCGCTATACTACCAATGTTTGTTACATGTGCACCAAACTCCCAAGTTTTTTCTGATTGCGACAAAATTTTGCACTGTATACGGAATGCACAGCGTTCTGATTGGTGTATGCGAAGTTTTGTAGAAATCGGTTCAGATATAGATCCGGCTCCCATATATACATTCATCCGATTTCTAATAAATGGTACATTAAAGTCCCTATATTTCTTTCAATTATCACGAAATTGTTGAAATTAAGAGACAAGATCAAAGTCGTCGTCTACTTTGACTGATATCAGAGATCACTGAGAAAACCTGTTCTCACACTGACCATCAGTGCGGTTTCAAACGCCTCCATTTTTCTCTGCTGTAATGTCAGATGTTGGTTAACCTATGGTGCTTTCACAAGTCACTGGAACATAGGTTGCTACACCACCTCAAGCTTCAGATGTATGCTCATAATCCATTGGTATTATGACAAGAGCTATTTAAACACCCTAAATTCAGAACCGTTCGAGGTCTTAAATTCGAGTACTAAAGATTTACAATTGTCCTTTATGTTGTAAATATGTTCAAGAACAGACAGGAATAGTTGTTTGCTAACTTTTGATTTGATAAGCATTAATTTCAGTGACCAACTCTGGTACATGTTTTGACACAGCCCCCATGTCTTATATGATTAATTAATTTGAGTTACCAAATCTGGTCATCGCGAGACAGTCCGTCCATCCATCTGTCCATTACAATTTGTAAACACGATACAGGCCACACTTATTGACCAATCGCCACGTAAATTTGCGTGTTGTACAGTTCTGGTCTAAGAAAAAGAAAAGGATTTGGCCAACTATTTATTGGCTTAAGTGAACCAATAATTTTGAATTATATGGCGTAAATGTTTACTTCGTAAGCTCCGCCAAGACCAAGCTTTATATAATGTATATGTTTCTAACAAAGAATTGACAAGCTGTGGGGGATACCAGGAAAAATGAGCCTACAGATTTCGGATTTAATGCAAGTTAGGTGCAAATGTTTTCAAAATTTTGACATTTTGGGGGAGGTAAGAAAAAGAGTAGCTCCGATTTTTGAATTTGATTAAATAGTTTAAATCAAATCGTACAATCTTTTCGCTTAATACAGGACTAAAAATTTTGACACTTTGGGAGGTGGACCCATGAGTCCTCTCTTCGAACTTTAAGATACAATGTTTTTTTTAAGGGGACCCCCTCCCATTCTCGGGGTTAATTTTTTTTTGATTTAATTCGAATCTACACTAATTCAAGAATGTCCCTACAAAATTTCATGTGAAAATCTCAAGAAATCTTGAAGATATAGCCGATTTATTGTGTCAGCATCAAATGACGGCTAAAGGGCTTCTCAAACTCTTTTCTCTTTTGCGAATGGCGGGCACGATAACTTAAAAACTAATAACCCAATCGATTCCAATTTTTGACACGTTTCTCTGTGAGTGTATAGCTATCGTATGAACTAGGATAAAGCCAATCGGTGAAGATCTTCCTTATTTTTATACCCTTCACCACACTGTCGTACAGGGTATTATGTCTTTGTGCATATGTTTGTACAGGCAAAAGGAAACGAGATAGACACATGGTTCCTTTTGAGAACATGCATAGAATCACTTTTTAAGTCGATTTATGCATGTCCGTCTGTCCGTCTGTCTGTCCATGTTAAATTGTAAACAAAGTACAGGTCGAATTTATTATCCGGATTGGATGTAATTTGGCATATGTCACTTATTTGGCCCAAGGACAAACCCTATTGAAATTGGGAAAAATCGGTTCAGATTAAGATATAGCTCCCATATATATTTTCGTCCGATTTAAGGTAAATGGTGCACAAAAGTCCCTAAATATTTTTCGATTTGTACGAAATTTGGCACAGCGTATTGAATTAAGCCTAGAATCCTGTGTGTTAAGTTTCGTGAAAATAGGTTCCGATTTAGATATAGCTCCAATATATATTTTCGTTCGATTTTAGGTAAATGGTGCACCAGAGTCCCTATATATCTTTCGTAATGAACTTAGTATAACCTATAAGTTAGATATAAATGCTGCACCGAATTCTCCAGGTGGGTCCGATTTGCACAAAATTTTGCACAACTTATAGATGTTATAATGAGATAACGTGTGGCAAGTTTTGTTGAAATTAGTTCAGCTTTACATATAGTTCTTATATATAGTTTCGTCAGATTTTAAGTAAAATGTGCACCAAAGACCCAATGTGATATAGTGTATATAACCTAGCATGTGGATTGTTTTATTGAAATCGGTTCAAATTTGGATAGAGCTACCATACATATTTTCTCCCGATTTTAACTAAATGATGCACCAACAACTCAAAATGTTAGTCTCGCTAAAACTCGAGAACGGCTGAACGGATTTTTCTTATCTTAGTCTTGAAATATTTGTGGAGCTTCAGGGAAGGTTTAAAAGGTTAGAAATAATCGAAAACCGCGAAAAATTTGCAAAAAATATTATGAAGCATTGTCAATTTTTTTGAAATTTTCAAAGTATGTACATATTTTATTTTTTTTTTCAATTGGATTGTCATTGTATTGAAAATATTTTAGGTGAGAATACAAAAAAAAAAAAAAAAATAATAATAATAATAATTCAGAAGGATGTCATTGAATGTACACGCGATCATTGTATGCACACGTTTCACGAATTTATTGGGGCAATGCAAGAATTGAAAATCAGAAGACATTCGGAATCGAGATTGTGTCCATTCAGAGAATTCTAATTCTAATATCCATCCAGTCAATGACATATTGCAGCAACTATAATGTGAAATTTTGGTAGGAAGATTTGACACCACATGAGAAAATGCCGAACAAAGGGGAATAACATATATGGGGGCTATCTGAAAACATGGACCAATATTGATAATTTTTGCTAAGAGAAGCTCCCCAAAATGCCCAATATTGCGGGTACCGTTGGCCAAACCTCCGAACGCATCGAATAATGTGGAGTATCATTGTATGGGGTCTATTCGGAAGCTCTCGTGAATATTGACAGGTACATTTTCAACAAAATATATATAAATTTACTGCGAAATACGAATTCAATTAGAAGGTAAAACCAGAAAGGAAAGATGTAAAGTCAGACGGGGCCAACTATACGATACCCTTTACCACTTTGGATATATTCTACATATGTCTCCTAACAGACGTCACTTTTTCGAAAGAACACTTTCATGAAATTGAACGAACTTGAATATGTGGTCTTTATGCGTTTCTGGAACCTATGCTAAATTTCATTTCATTCGGGAAAGTTTAGAGTCGTTTGAGTACAATGGGACTAATTTAAGTAAATCGATGTAGAGCAATCTTGATACACGCTATTCGGTAGGCCGCACTCTTCAAAATTTAATCTCAATCTGACACCCGTTTGAAATATATATGGAAGCATCTGCGCTAATTTTAACAACACGTAATAACGTCATTCAAGAGTCAATTTGATACGTAGTGCAAAATTTCGTGTCGAGCTATATCTACATATGAAACGATTTCAACGTAACTTGCCAGAAATTGATGTTTATTAACTTCAGTACATTGTACAAAATTTTGTGTCAATCGTACAAACTTTGGGTCTTTATAGCAGCTATATACAAATCTGAACCGATTTTCACGAAACTTAGCACATATAATTCTAGACTAAGTTCAGTACGCTATGACATATTTCATTCAAATCGAAAAATATATAGGGGTTTTGGTGCATCATTTACGTAAAATCGGACGAAACTATATATGGCAAGTATATCTAAATTTGAACCGATTTTTACGAAACTTAGTGCATCATAATTCTAGACTCAGTTCAGTATGCTATGACATTATTCAAATTTATTGCGTGTGTGCTATAGCTTCCAATGTAACGATCAAAATCGATATACGGCGAAATATATTTCTTACCCAGAAAAATTGTTTATGCAAGTATGAATAAAAAAAGCAAAAAAGAAGAACAAATCTGAAATACTGAAAATTATTTCATAACAATATTGTTAAGGCAAGACAACGTTTGCCGGGCCCGCTAGTAGCTTTTATAAATATTTTCATCCTATTTTAAGTAAACTCCTCATGTTTATCAGCTATGTATCCAAATAATCAACGGGTATCCGACTGATATATGCTTTAAATAATTTTGTCCCATTGTAAGAAGCAACTCTATATCTGACCAAATGAAAAATTTAGTTTAGGTTGCAGTAAGATATGTTTATGGGTCCAGTTTCATTTTACTGATCCTTCAAAAATGCGACGTCTGTTAAGATTCATCTGTTGAATATACCCAAAGTGGTGAAGGGTATCGTATAGTCGGTCCCGTCCGACTTTAGTACTTTCCTTACTGGTTTAACTTGGTTTTTGGTCAAAAATCGGCGATTTTCCAAAAATATTTTTTCAAAGGTCCGCCATTTTGTTCATACGAGAGCCAGACATGTACTCTTTCTAACACCGTTGGAATTTTCGGATTCGGATGTTCCAGTGAGGAGTTATCATGCCCGGATATATCCATAAGGATTTTTCTTTAATTACAAAAAACAACAACAACAAAATAACAAAATGTTTTTGTAAATTATTTTTCTTCTCCTTTAAATCTTCAATTATATATGTGCAAAGTTACAAACCTTAACAACCATTGGTATTGATTTACCAGCCCTTTGAAAATCTTTAAAAAATTAAATCGAGAATGGGGTGGTCTCTTAAATTGAAAATTGCCTTTCTTTTCACATGATACTTACAAATTTAGGGGCATAGTTATTAGAAGACTAAGTACATGATTAAAATATTTAATTTTGCAAAGTTTGATTCGAATATTCATATACTCCGTTCGCATGATATTTATTTATTTTGATTTATGGGAGAGGTGATGTACCAGATGAATTACAGAGTAACAAAAGCACCCTGGCGAATATTTGTAAACCGATTTCAAATTGTCACAAACGGATTTGATTCAAAGTAGCTTGGGGACTAAAACCAATATTTCGAGGAGACATATTTGTACGTAGTTTCTATAAAAATAAAATTTCCAGGTAACGCAGAATTATTCGTTATATGTCTATACTAGGAATTAGGCAATTAAGCCCAATCTTTTTGGAAGAAAATGCGATTTTTCTTCACTAGGTTTAATAACATGCAATCATGTTTTGTCGGGAACCTTGCAATTGAATAAACCTAAGCGAACTACATTCACAAAAGGACAACACTATACCAACTTTATCACAATCATACCTTGTGTACCCTTGTGTTTCTTTCATTTACAGTTTATTTAAAGTCACAAATTGTTCTATATAGAGATTACAGTATATAATTATTATGCTGTTGCTAAATCAAAATATTACATTTTAAATTCCAAATATTTATCTCCAGCTGTTTTGATAGTATTATGTATGAGTGGAAACCAATTATTGAAAATTGTGGTGACTTTTAACTGAAAAGCGTGGTACGTATAATTAATGTCGCTTCGATATGAACAGATAAATCATACGCCACAAATTCCACAAATCTGCACTTCAGATAATTGCATCGAACATTTAAACGCCTTAATTAATTTTATTTTTTTCGCATTTGCATTTTATGTTTTGTTATTACATAAAATGTTTGCATTGTAACAGTTAGCGTCAGAATTGAATACACAACATGCAATTACTAGGTACACAAAATTCCTTCAAGAGAAGATATCTCACAGTGACATATTCTCCACAACGTAGATATCGCATTGTAGTGAAGGGGTTTTTTTATAACCCTAATTAGTCTCTATCTCTATCTGTACATTGTGAGTGTTATTTATAATTATGTGTTAACTGCAGAGCTTTTTAGTGCTATGCCATTGGAAAATATAACGAACATAACGATTTGTGTTTTTAAATTTCTGCGAATTGTTGCGTAAATATGACAACACTGCCATTGTTGTCATATTTATTTGTACAGAGAAATATTTATAATTTTGTATGCTTTTTCACCAAACTCTCAAGGTCTGTCCGATGGAGACGAAATTTAGCATATCGTGTTGAATTGAGTTTAGAATGATGAATGTTTCTTCGTGGCGGTTTCGTGCGTGTTTATGCACATAAATCTTTAACTCTTAACAACTTAAAATCCAACATTCACAAGTTAAGACTGATATATGTGTCACCCAGTGAGCGGAGTTGTACACAGCTAACACGGAACTGCAACTTTCTTCGGATCTAAACTCCGAATTATTCCTCTAGTAAAATAATGGTAATACCAAATAACACTACAATATTTAGACCTCCCAAATTTGAACCTCTAAATATATTGATACCAATTTGAAGATCCACCACTGCTCTTGAATATACATTCAACTTCTCGGTTCTATGTCCTTCAGCAATAAAAATATAAGCCATCTTGTCTCACAAAATTCAGTCATGCTTATGCTTTGGACAAATGCCCTTCCACGTGTAAAATTTCGTGGTGTTCAGGAGCGACCAGAACCCGTCCTACATGCTCAATTTGGTGAATATTTGTCTATAATTGGGGTCGGTATCGTTTACAAATTATAATGGAGGGGTATAGAGTGAAGATAACCCTGTTTAAAGATTCCTACCGATTTAAGGGATTTTGATTGTGGTGGACGGTATAGAAGAATTGGCCCCGTTAAAAAACGACGTTTTTTGTAATTTTTTTGTTATAGTCAAATATTCTTTCCGAATTACAGATTTCTTTATAAAACCTCAGTTCATTAGTAATCTGACAAATCAATCTATATGTTAACATAGTATCCCAAATGGTAAAAGGCCAGCTCATTCGGTTAATAAATGCGACTTGCACTTTGTTAACAAAATAAATAAACAGATAGATGGACGGACTTGCCTAAATCGACTCAAAAGTGGTGTAGTCTGAATCGAAATTATGTGTTTATCTTGTTTCCTTCATCGTAAATGTAACCGTTTGTAATTGTAAGTACCGTAATGTCAACGACTTCATATTCGTAGGTACTTGAATGAAGCGACTTGAATAAAGTGTTGCCACATTTGTACGCAGTACCATAGTTATTATTATGTTTGCAAACATAATTAGCTTAATATGTATATCAATTGCACTTCTTTTATTTAATTAAAAACATTGCACATTTACGGTTAAAATTTTAATTAAAACAAAAAATGGAGGCTATTTTAATTATATAAACATTTACATTATATTATCAATTGTTTCCTTGTACATCCTATCTTTATTCAGGTCACGTTTTTCTCCACTATGATTGACATCATGAATTGGCAGTCAATAATGTATGTATAGTTGTTATGGGCATATTATTGAGTGATTGAAAATAACTATTATTGGACAATTGTTTGGTAGGGTCACATAAATTGATATAATATTGAATGTAGCAAAGTTTTGTCAATATTATCCAGTGAATGAATCCCTTAGAGAACTACTTTCAACTTTTGAAACAAATCAAAGAATGACCCATTTTCCCATCATCTATGTTACCAATAGTCAAGATAAGTGAGAAAAAACAATAAATTCAGTTTTGTATTTCCCATCCTGAGGCTGATAAAAAGTGTTTTTATACATATTGCAAACATATCCATTTATGTGCTCACAATTCATGTCACGTACAATAATAGCAGTATACATGCCTCATGTTTTTTCTACCTTCTCTGGAAAATAAATTTATGCGGGCTATCAAATAAAGGAGTTTTTTTCGTTTAGGTATGTAAATAATTTACAAGTTATGTGTAAAGAATTATGGTATTCATGCACATGTCAACCTAGTATTATATGTCCACGTGTTCATGTCATGCTATAATAAATTATAATATAATAAATTATGATATAATAAATTAACTATGTTAGCACTAATCATATTTGTTAGTAAAAATTTTGAAAGTCATATTTACTTGTTATTAACTTACTTGGTAGAAAATAATGTTCAATTTACCGCGTCTTCATTGATTTTATTGATCCATCTAATAACGGTATCTCCCGATTTTCCCACCAACCACAAACAAAACCAGTATGATACCCTTTACCACTTTGGGTAGGTATATTTAACAGATGGAATCCTAACAGACGTCGCATTTATGAAGGACCATTAACATTAAATTAAACATTTCATTCCGGAACCTATATTAAATGTTGGTCAAATACAGAGCTGCTTCTTACAATGGGACAAAATTATGTAAATAAATTTAAAGCAAAATATCGAAATCTAAACTGATTTCATCGAAACTTGTCACATGTTAGGTTACACAGTATGTTTTTTGCATTCGGCCACATTTTGAACTTTTCATTTACTTATAAATCCAAAAAATTGTGTTAATCGGACAAACATTAGAACGTTGGTGCACCGTTTATGTAAAATCGGACGAATATATATGTATATGTGGGAGCTATACCGAAACCAGAACCGATTTTTCTGAAACTTAACATATATCATTCTAGACTCAAATTTCGTGCAAATCCATGGATATCAATGGACTTTTGTGCACCATTTACATAAAATCGGACGAAAATATATTATGGAGCTATATCTAAATCTGAACGGATCTTCACGAAACTTAGCACACATCAAATCGAAAGATATATAGGGACTTTGTAGACCCATTTACCTTAAATCGGACAAAAATATATATGGGAGCTGTATATAAATCTGACCCGATGTTCTCGAAACTTGGCACACGTCATTCTTGACCTCATTCAGTACTTTATGCCAAATTTCGTGCAAATCGAAAGATATATAGGGACTTTGGTGCCCCATTTACCTTGAATCGGACGAAAATATATATGGGAGCTATATCTAAATCTGGACCGATTTTCACGAAACTTAGCACACATCATTCTGGACCTGATTCAGTACTCTATACCAAATTTCGTGCAAATCGAAGGATATTTAGGGACTTTAGTGCACCATTTACCTTTAATCGGACGAAAATATATATGGGAGCGATATCTAAATCTGAACCGATTTTCCCAATTTCAATAGGGTTTGTCCTTGGGCCAAATAAGTGACATATGCGAAAAAAATGTGACAAAAAGTGGACCTATATACAATTTTTCGAAGCGATCGCTGAAGGTCTCAACGTAAAAAAATAAAATTTTCAGCAATTTTATTGGGGATTAAACCAAAAAGTGGACCTATACAGACAATTTTTCAAAAAAATATCGATAACGTATGGCTGGGTAGAAAATGTGTCTAAAATCCTCAAAATACTGCAATTTAGAGATCAAAGTTATAGGCTATACCTAATAAGAACAGGTATCATTAATAGGAAACTTGTCTAAAATCTTCTAGATTCGTATATTTGGGGAGTACCGTTATATGGGAGCTACCCCAAAAACTGGACGGAAAATGGTTACAAATTCTGGTGGTTGAAAATGTGCACAAAAATTCAAAATAGCGAAAATTTGAGGTAGCGTAATGCAAAAACATGTATCGATTTAGTCCATTATCGAAATTTTGCACAGAGTATTCAATTAGTTCTATATTGATGTATGCCAAGTTTGGTTAAAATCGGTCCAGATTTAGATATAGCTCCCATATATAGCTTCGTCCGATTTTATGTAAATGGTGCACCAAATTCCCAATATTGGTCCGATTGAGACAAAATTTTGCACAGAGTATTTCATTAAGTCTAGATTGATGTATGGTTGAAATCGGTTCAGATTTAGATATAGCTCCCATATATAGTCGTCGAAAATGTCGACCATAAAACAATTTACAATTGACCAGAATTGGCCAACAGGAGAGGTGTTGTGTTCCACTGGGACAATGCTAGGCTACACACATCTGCTTCGAGAGCTTGATTGAAAAGTTTTAATGCATCCGTCATACAGACCGGAGTTGGCACCAAACGGTTATCATCTTTTTCTTGCATTGCAGAATTTCTTTAATGAGGATTGTGAAAATCGACTACTACAGTTTTTTTTAATGGAGAGCAGTACTTCTATGAGACAGGCATTAGGAAGTTACCCTTAAAATGGCAACAAATCATACGACAAAACGGTGCAAATCGGATATTCCGAAGCATGTTAAATAAAGACATAATGGATTTATTTTTCCCCAATCTAATATTTCGGAACGAAGCCGAACATCGAAAATGATGGTGGCCATGAATCGCTGGTCAATATTTAACGGCTCAAATAAATTGCGATTTTTTGAAACTTGATTCGATCAACTTGATTAGATCAAGGGTAAGAAAGAGGAGATATTGCAGTCTAATTGGTCAAAGGGGTGCAAATATCGGGATGCAGGAATAAGTTCATATAAGATCCAGAATTTTTAGGTAGAGCTCAATAGATGTCCCACCAACCAGCAGTCTACTATATGTTTTACAAGTTCTAAAAAGAGAGGTCATGTTATTAAGTCCGAATAGAGAGGATGAGATGATGGTAGCAAGTAGGTTTATGATAATTAGTGGTTAGACTAGTCGAATGGATTTATTGAAGCCTAGATATAGGCTACTGTCGTCGAACCGATAGAAAATTTATCAAATAGTAAGAGAAAATAATAGGAAATTAGTCGGATCCCCCGTGAGCTCTTCTCAGATTTCGCTGGCAGTTTCTTTTTGCACCTATAGTATACGAGAACTGAATAAGTGTTTCGCCCTGAAATTTGAAAGGAAATCATTCTATTGCACGAAAATTACAACAATTTCTGAGATGTCCATATTTAAGAGGGTGATGACTACTACTTCCCGCCTTAAACTATTTACATGGAAATTGTGCACAAAATAACTTTCATAAATGTGATCTGTACTTTGTTTACAATAATATATGAACGGATAGAAGCACAGCAATTCATAAATCAACACAGCCTTCCTCAGAAGTATATATGGATTTATCTCGTTTTATTTTGCAAACAAAAGCACAAAGACTTAATACCCTGCACCAATGTACGATGTAGGGTACAAAAATCCTCTATGGTAAAAAATTCAGTTTTATTGGTATTATTATCAAACATTTTCAAGACAAATTTTACCAGATACTGTTCTGGAATACAAACAGTTTATCTCAGGTTTCGAAATAAACTCTATTAAAATATTAATTTCAATAATATTTCGTAATCGACACACCTTTCCAAATAACAGTAGCTAATAACAAGAAAAAAATCAATAAATTTCTTTGCCAAACATACACAAAAATACAAACATACTATACTATAAGGAAATACCTCCTTAAC
>NW_026882441.1:0-39345 GCF_032173495.1 Musca vetustissima
GCTCCACCGCAATGCACCACCTACCACCCACTGGACCGTATCAATGATAATAGACGCATGCTGGCAGTCTGCATGGCATCAAAGCATAGTAGTGCACGTGTACAACATTAGATTATGACTGGAGGCGAAAAGATGTTGTTTATGTTTTTTTGTTGTTTTTGCCGTTGCTGATGTTGCAGAGAGCATAAAAGACGCAACAACGCATTTGTAAACCTGAAATAATCAAAAGTTCTGCCACATGACCTTGTAGTCGGAATTGCACTGTGTGTAGAGAAGGAAAGTATTTTCCTATGAAAAAAATCCTCAAGAAAAAAGTCCTCAAAACCTGAAGTGTCTTTTTTCTATAGAAAAAAGTCCTCAGGACCTGAGGTATCTTTTTTCTATAAATAAAAAATCCTTAGGACCTGAGGTGTCTTATTTTCTATAGAAAAAAATCATCTCTGTGCCTGAAGTGTTTTTTCTATAAAAAAATTATCAGGAAACAGAGCTTTCTTTTTTCAATAAAAAAAATCGTAGGACTTGAGGTGTCGTTTTTTGTAGAAAAAAAAACTTTAGGACCTGAGGTGTCTATTTTCTATAAAAAATATCGATCAGTGCCTGAGAATTCCTCAGGTCTTAAGGTAACTTTTTCTACAGAAAAATATCCTCCTCAGTGGCTTCGTAATACATTATTTGCTTCGACCCACTGTATCTCCAGTGGGTGTCTGATATCTCCTTCTACAGTCCCATCACTTTGATTATGTTCTAATATGTTAAAAACATTAAGAAAAATGCTAGCAACGATTTTGTTGTTGCACGGATATGAACACCCTTTCTGTGACATTTTTCGCCTCTCATTCTTAAAAGGCCACCGCCATCAGCAGGATATAAACTTAATGTTGTTTTTATCACACGCTCCGTTCGCCACACACACATAACAAAATAATGAAAAATAGTGCAAAAATTCCAATGGACTTGAACTAATTCGTAATGTTATCGCATTCACATCGACGCCACATGACCGCGCTGCCAAGGGAGGCCTTTTCCGATAGCTATGGCGGTTGCAAGGAGAACATAAAAATTGTTTCGACTGTTTGTTGTGATTGCAAAGAGAAATGATGCACACGCGTCATGCATTCTCCGTTTTCTATGAAAGGTTCATTTGTTTTTTTTTTCTTCTTCTTTTTATTATTTACAATTTATCATGCCGATAGGAATTATGCATTGCATCTCGCTATGCTTGAAGTTATACCTATTTGTATCTATGAAAGGCCCATAAAAGCTAGACAATAAGAACAGAAAGCTCAAGCAGGAAGCAGTCGACGATTATTTGTAAATATTTGTATAGCGATAACAAAAGAAGGAGGACCATGAATGTTGGATTTCATGGTGAAGATAACATTTCCGATTCGAAACATTTGTATAATTATAAGCTTCTTATAAAGGTTTAAAATTATATGGATTTTTAAATCCCTTTAATGAGATAGTGGTTAGAAATATCCGTGTTAAAAGGACGTACACTTTTTATTTTACATCTTTATAAGAGAATGATATAAATAAGAAAATTGCTTTGTTTGGATTTTAAAACCCAATCATTAAACCAGTAAGGAAAGAGTAAAGTCGGACGGGGCCGACCCTTGATGATACCCTTCACCACTATGGGTATATTAAACAGGACTATTAAAAATTGGATGAAATAAAATATGTTATATTTATCTAAATATGAATCTACCTAGATCTATCCATAAAGTATGTAAATCAACTTCAAACAAATATAAATAGGTCATCCGTTGGGCTATGTCTGTACTTCTAGAAAACGCAACTACGTAATTCTATGCTCAATTTTGTAAGTTGTGCAAACTTTGATGTCAATCTGACTAACATGAGGAGTTTGATGCCCAATTTACTTGAAATCGGGCGAAAATATATATGGAAGCTCTATCCAAATATTAAGCGATTTCAAACAAACTTGTCACAGGTTAGGTTATACTAATTTCAGAACGTTTTGTTCCTATCAGCCTATTGGATCCTTGGTGCGTCAATTACATATAATCAATCTATAATAAAAGGGAGCTATATCTAAATATGGACCGATTTTCAGTACGTTATGCCAAATTTCGTGCAAATCGAAAGATATATAGAGACTTTGGTGAACCATATACATGAAATCGGACGAAACTATATATGGGAGCTATATAGAAATCTGGACCGGTTTTCTCGAAACTTGGCAGACATTCATTCTAGGCTCAATTCAGTACGTGATGCCAAATTTGGTGCAAATCGAAAGATATATAGGGACTTTGGTGCACCATTTTCTGGACCGATTTTCTCGAAACTTGGCAGACATCATTCTAGACTCAATTCAATACGTTATGCCAAATTTCGTGCAAATCGAAAGATATATAGGGATTTTGGTGCACCATTTACATGAAATCGGACGAAACTATATATGGGAGCTATATCTAAATCTGGACCGATTTTCTCGAAACTAGCAGACATCATTCTAGGCTCAATTCAATACGTTATGCCAAATTTCGTACAAATCGAAAGATATATAGGCACTTTGGTGCACCATTTACATGAAATCGGACGAAACTATATATGGGAGCCATATCTAAATCTGGACCGATTTTCTCGAAACTTGGCAGACATCATTCTAGGGTCAATGCAATACGTCATGCCAACTTTCATACAAATCGAAAGATATATAAGGACTTTGGTGCACCATTTACATGAAATCGGACGAAACTATATATGGGAGCTATATCTAAATCTGGACCGATTTTCTCGAAACTTGGCAGACATCATTCTAGACTCAATTCAGTACGTTATGCCAAATTTCGTGCAAATCGAAAGATATATAGCCACTTTGGCGCACTATTTACATGAAATCGGACGAAACTATATATGGGAGCTATATCTAAATCTGGACCGATTTTCTCGAAACTTGGCAGACATCATTTTAGGCTCAATTCAGTACTTTATGCCAAATTTCATGCAAATCGAATGATATATAGCCACTTTGGTGCACTATTTACATGAAATCGGACGAAACTATATATGGGAGCTATATCTAAATCTGTACAGATTTTCTCGAAACTTGGCAGACATCTTTCTAGGCTCAATTCAGTACATCATGCGAAATTTCGTGCAAATCGAAAGATATATAACGAATTTGGTGTACCATTTACATGAAATCAGACGAAACTATATATGGGAGCTATATCTAAATCTAGACCGATTTTCACGAAACTTGGCACACTTCATTCTAGACCTAAATGATTAGGCTGTACCAAATTTCGTGCAAATCGAAAGATATATAGCCACTTTGGTGCACTATTTACATGAAATCGGACGAAACTATATATGGGAGGTATATCTAAATCTGGACTGATTTTCTCGAAACTTGGCAGACATCATTCTAGACCTAAATGATTAGGCTGTACCAAATTTCGTGCAAATCGAAAGATATATAGGGACCGTTTACATTAAATCGGTTAAATATATATATATATATATATATATATATATATGGGAGCTATATCTAAATCTGAACCGATTTTTCCCAATTTCAATAGGGTTCGTCCTTGGGCCAAATAAGTGACCTGTGCCAAATTTCATTCAAATCGGATCATAAATGCGACCTGTACTTTGTTTACAATTTAACATCTACAGACGGACAGACGGACGGACATGCATAAATCGACTTAGAAAGTGATTCTATGCATATTCTCAAAAGGAACCATGTGTCTATCTCGTTTCTTTTTGCCTGTTACAAACATATGCACAAAGACATAATACCCAGTACCACAGAGTGGTGAAGGGTATAAAAAAAACAATAATTTGAAAATTATTTTTGAAAAAAATCCACGCGTTAGTCCTTGGCAAATATGTTTCAAATATAATTTGGTATAGTTCTGTTTGTTGCACATTTTCCATGCAATCGGACGTAAATATATTATGGAAGCTATATCAAAGTTTCAACCGAATATCACCAATTTCCGCAGAGTTCATATTTGGGGCAATAGCTTGTCTGAGTAGAACGAAAATACACAGATAATCAGACGGACGAAGTGGATCATAAATCTTCAAAAGTGACTAGGGTTGTATTATTTCAACCTTCAGTTTATCTATAACTTCGCAAAAATCCACTCTTGTAGTCTGGAAAAAAAAAAAATATTTTATAGCCCACCTATGCAGCACGATAGTTGTGGAAAATGTGTTTAATGTGTCCGATATACGAGCAAGTTTTTACGCAGCCTTCATATACATGTTTTCATGGTTTTAGAGTTATGTCCCACCGAATGGACTATATTGTATTGGAGGACGAAAACCACATTTTTGAAAAAAGGTCAATTTCTATATAGCCCGGTCTCCGGTTCCTGTCCAAATGAAGTGGGTGAAATTTAACATTGAGGGTACTTTGAAGGTTTTACTCGCTTTTTCCGACTCAAGTGATTGTAATTTAACATTCCGTATTCTTATATGATGAAAACAATTTTGGAGGACATGTATAGGGGTCCATGTTTTTATACCACACTGTGGTACAGGGTATTATGTCTTCGTGCATATGTTAGTAACAGGCAAAAGGAAATGAGATAGGCGTCTGTCCGTCCGTCTGTTAACGTTAAATTGTAACCAAAGTTCAGGTCGCATTTATAATCCGATTTAGATGAAATTTGGAACAGCTCATTTATTTCGCCCAAGGATGAACCCTAATTGAAATTGGTGAAAATCGGATCAGATTTAGATATAGCTCTCATATATAGTTTCGTCCGTTTTTCAGTAAATGTTGCATCAAAGCTCCAAAATATGGCCGATTGATACCAAATTTTGTAAAACGTTCTGAAGTTAGTGTAAAGTGGAAAGTTTCGCCGAAATCAGTTCAGATTTTAATTTAGCTCCCCTATATATTTTCGTCTTCCTTTCAGTAAATGGGTCACCAAAGCTCCAAAATATGGCCGATTGGCACAACATTATTTGGTGCACCATTCACATAAAATCGGATGAAAATATATATCTAAATTTCAATCGATTTTCACGAAACTTTGCACACATCATTTTAGACCCAATTTGGTACGCTTTGCCAAATTTCGTGCAAATAGAAACACATATATAGACTTTGGTTCACCATTTCTTTTAAATCAGACGAAAATATATGTGGGAGCTATATCTAAATCGGAAGCGATTTTCACGAAATCGTGGAAATCGAAAGAGATATTACAACTTCGGTGCACCATTTACATTCAATTGGACGAAAATATATATGGGAGCTATGGATATATATATATATATGATCCGATATTCACGAAACTTAGAACGCATTATTCTAGACTTAATACAGAACAAAACTACATATATGGGATCTATATCCAAATCTGAATCGATTTTCACGGCTGAATCGATTTTCACTGCTTATTATAGGCATAATTCAGTACGCTGCTCAGTGGGTTAGAGTACCATGTTTTCTTGGATCAAATCAGGGAAGCTATGTTAGAATAATTTTTCTTTATTTTTCAGTTAATACCATTAAAATAAGTTAAAAATAATGTTTTCTAAGTATATTTGAGTATAATTTTATTAAGTAGTGCCAAATATCAGTGTAGGTATATAGTGCAAGGAGCACAATTTGATAACTTAAACATTGCATTTTATACATCTTAAAGTTGATCATCCACATCGTCATCATCCGCAGCCAGGGATGGTCCGTATGACGAATTTTCAGGTTTTCGACTGTCAAAAAGGTGTAAACGTCGAAAACGTCATATACCTGTATAAAATGTAGTAAACGTCATTTATTTCAATATTATCAATTAATTTTCAAGAACATATATTATTTTTACTGTATATCTGGCTATTCTTTACTAGAACTGATAAAAAATTCTGAATTTTTTTAAGAAAAAAATTTTGATATTCGATATGAATTTGAGTAAAGCATACGTTATTTCCAAATCGATAAATGTAAATAGCTATTTTATAAAAAACATAATGGTTTTGAGTGGGTTTCCGACGTATGTATTATACGTCGTGAATGTATGTCATTTACGTCACTGTTTCTGACAGGCCATCTCTGTCCGCAGCATCACCAACTTCTGATAATTGCTCAATATGTAAAAGGGCATTTGACACAATTTCGGGTCCGTGAATAAAAAACTTGTGCATATTATACCAAGGATACGTTTCAACAAAAAGTCGTCGTGTATTGTGTGCATATATTTGAAATTCTTCATTATTAATCTCATGGCCACTGGATACAGCTATAACCGACACGTGCCATTTTATTAACATATATTTTTGTTATTTCGGCAGATTTTTTAAGCATTTTGGTGCGTTTTTTTGATTTCTTTAGCTAAAAATGTCATCTTGTCATTCATTGTTTGAGCGCTCGAATTCATCATAAGCTTCGACGATTATAAAAAACAACGTTCGAACTTGTACATATAAAAAAATTCTAATAAAGAACCCTTTTACCCGACTACTTGAAACTGCACAGCACAATCACTATTTGTCAAAACAATGAATATTATTAAAATAAACAAAAACAAAATATTATTGTAAGAAAGAATATTATTAAAAGAAACAAAAATAACAACAATAAAATAATTAGAAAAAATAACATGAAAAATAAGAAAACACAACACTCAACAACAGCACCAGCCACGAGATCAATGTGACTTTTAGCTAATTTGACTGCTGCAACACTTGTATTAAACAATGCATAGCTTCTACAAGGCACAAAAGGGCAGCGTAAAATTTTGCAATATAACACAGATTTATGTCCTCTTTAATATAAACCAATAATTATGACACGAATGTGGACGAATAATAACTATTTATCCATTTAAAATATAAAAATATTAATTTTTTTGGCATTTTCAATATAAATAACTAAATCTTAATCACTTCCAAACACAATTTCATACTCAAATGTTAACGAAGTATTTGCAAAATAACCTAAACTTCATGGTTCCGTTGAAAAATATTTAACTTTTACAATACTTTTTTTAAATAAATACAATTTTCAACGGGAACGTTTTCACTTTTTTCAGCCTTTTTTGGCACAAAAATTTGTATGAAGTTTAACTTTGAAGTTTCACTACAAAAACACCAGTCCACTTTTGACAAAAATTTTTAACGATACTTAAAATTTAATTTTTTAATTAATCCAAGGAAACAGGGTATTCTAACCCACTGTGCGCTGTGCTAAATTTCGTATAAATCGAAGGATATAAAGGGACATTGGTGCACCATTTACATTAAAACGGACGAAAATCTATATGGGAGCAATATCTAAATCTGAACCGATTTTTTACCGATTTCTATAAAGTGGGTCCTTTGGTCAAATAAATGAGCTGTGCCAAATTTCATCCAATTCGGATCATAAATGCGACCTGTACTTTGTTTACAATTTAACACCAACAGATGGACGGACTGAAATGCATATATTGACTCAGAAAGTGATTCTATGCATATTCTAAAAACGAAGCATGTGTATATCTCATTTCCTGTTGCCTGTTACAAACATATGCACAAAGACATAATACCCCGTACCAATTTTTGTAGGAGATTTTATAACCTCTCAAGAACCTGAAAAATAAAATTGAGGACAAGCCCGTTGAAATACCGAATAATAGGGAGTACCATTATAAGCACGTTACCCGGAAACTGGGAACAATATTGCGAGGTGAGTATAGTTATACCCATGTGAGGGTATAATTATACTCGTTGGGGGTGTAATTATACTGTAGAAAAATGTTTTCTTTTTTAAATCCGCGTTTCTAGCTCTGATTAGAGATGGGCCTTCCGAAACATTGACGTAAATGACATTTCCGACGTATAATACATACGTTAGAAACGTCGGAATCCCACCCAAACCCACTAGATTTTCGACAGCTATTTTCATTAACAATTTTGGAAATTGTGTATACTTTCCTGAAATCCGTATTTCTTCTCAAAAAGTTTAGATTTTTTTAGCAGGGCTAATACCGAATAGTTAAATAGACGCTTCCGACGTTAAACCTTTTTGACAGTTGAAAACCTAAAAATTGAAAACAACCCTAGCTCCGATAATTCTTGGAAATTCACGTTTACAGTTTTTAAAACTCCACATTTATAGTCCCGATACTTTTTATATTTGTTAAGAAACACTTGCTTTCAGATGAGATAGTTTTGAAAAATAAAATTAATCAAGTCCAAGGACAAAAGTAAATCGTATAATAAGGAAGCCAACAAAAGCCGTATAATTTTGTTTTTAAAAAGAATTGATGTTATCAGTTATGCTGTGTGTACAAAAGATGAAACTTCAACGAAATAGTTAATCAAAGTACAACGATGAAAGATTACGGCCAACAATGAACGCTCCCGTTCTTTTTTGTTCTGTGTGACAAAATGTTTCTTTTGAAATACTCTACCCACCTTTGATGGGAAACAATTTCATCACAATAAAACACCCTCACTATTAGCGTTTCGGAAAGAGGGGGGTTATATTGTTGAGAAAAATCTTGAATAGTATGATGACTAGTGAGTGAGTGATGAGAATAACATAAAACAAAGTTGATATTGGTGTTCCGCTTTTGAGTTCAAACGTAACCAACTACTGTAATACAATATAACGGAAACGGTTTGAGTGTGCGTATGGTTAAGTTCCGTTTCCGTCGTTTGTATCTCACATGCAGCGTACAGTATTCACGTGTTGTATATTATTAGGTGGGTATGTGCGTTGTAGTTGTGTTACAATTTACAGTGGTTCGAGGGTGCAAAAAATGTTTGCGACAATTATCTAACCAAGAAAAATGTGTTTAAAATTTTACGAAAATGAGCCTGGATGTCCCTGAAAAATTAAAAAAAAAAACAGTGAGCGGAGCAGTATAGTCGGACGGGGCCGACAATATGATACCCTACACAACTTCCACGCAAATCTAACTTTGCACCCTCTTAAAACCCGACTAAAGGTCAACAAATATTACTAATATTCAGTAGACGAGGGCTGTACTTGTCCAGATTCTCTTTACCGTGAGATATGTTATGATGTTGGACTTTCAATTGTGGCCTAAAGATCGACTCAAAAAAAAAATATATATATATATATAAATAAGTAACACAAAATGTTAAGTTTTCGGTCCACTTCATCCCAAAATTATTATCTGATCATCACCGAAAATTATAGGCGTTATCCTTGACCATAACTGGAATCTCATAGAAATTTCCAAAGCTATCAGCGCTATATTTCCGCCCTCTAGTGTGGTTTTGGGTTACAAAATTATGTCTGAATACGTAAGCACCTGTAAATATTTACGTGTTACTCCCACATCTGAATACATAAGACAATATAATTGGTATCAATTTAAATGTCAACCACTCCTCTTGAACATACTATCAACTTTTTGGGCCTAGGTCCTTCAGGGGCAAATATATACGCCAGTGAATACAAATTTTGTAATTTTTCACACAAAAGTAAGGGTCCATTTGACCCGCTAAATATTGACCGATCTTTGTCAAAACATGCATGCTTATTCTCTGGCCCGATCCCCTTCTCCATGCAAAAATTCGCGGAGTTTGGGCCATAATTGCGGCCTCTGTAGCGACCAGAAAAACCGACAAAAATAAAGTTTTTGGTCCATTTCATCCCCTAAATATTAACCGATCTTTTCCAAAAACAATAGGGGTCTTCATTGGCCAGAACCCATTCTACATGCAAAATTTCGTGAAGATTGGTCCATAACTGTGGCCTGTATCGTGTTTACAAATTATAATGGACAGTCGGACGGACGGACACACATGTCTAGATCGACTCAGCTAGTCGAGATATGACGATCGGTATACTTAAAGGTGGGTCTAGGACCAATATTTCGCGGCGTTACAAACTTTTGAGGCTGCACAAAGCTATAATACCCTGACAACATAGTTGTGGGTATAAAAACATGGAAAAATATTTGTTTTAAACATCGAAGACAATGGTCCTGGTAGTCCCTAAAAAGTTCTTTTTGTGAATCCACACCTATAACTCCGTTAGTCCTTGTGTTTTTAGTCCACCTCTATAGCCTGGTTATTGATATATCCACACTCCAGCCTTGCAACTTTTCGTTTTCTATGGAAAATATAGGTCTGATAGTCCTTAGAAAATACATATTATTTAGTCCACAAGAAAAAATATTCTCTTTAAAAAATTCATGCTCATAGTCCTTGAAATAATATTTTCTATCAAAAATACTATAGATGTGTGTATAGGTGTGATAATCCTTGAAAAATTATTTTTTTATCCAGGCTTTTGGGTCTGATAGTCCATAGAAAAATATTTTCTTCGAAAGGTGTGATAATCCTAGAAAAATTATTTTTTTATCCAGGCTTTTGGGTCTGATAGTCCATAGAAAAATATTTTCTTCGAAACCCAACTCTGGTAGGTTTGGTAGTCTTTGAAAAATATTTCCTTTACAAATTCGCAGTTTAAAAATCTACACTTATAGCTCTGACAGGCCTAGAAAAACTATTTTCTTTAAAAATTCTCGTTATAGCACTGATAGTCCTTGGAAAAATAATCTCTTAAAAAAAAACGAAGTTTATATCCTTGTTAGTTCTTGAAAGAATCCTTAAGCTAGTCCTAGGAGAATTTTTTTTTAAATCAGTTTGCTGGTAGTCTTTGGAAAATATTGGAATTAAAACCACATTCTTGAAGGCCTTATAGTCCTTGGAAAATTATTGTATGTGTAAAATCCACGCTTATAGCTCTCATAGACCTTGGAAAATTCACGTAATTGCAATATTTGTTGTTTCATTAAAAACTCCACACTTATAGCTCTGATATTGTCCTTGGAAAATTAGTATTTAAAAATTCGTGGTTTTAGCGGTTGTAGGTGCTTGGAAAACATTATTTAAGAATTCGCGGTTATAGCTCTCTAGGTCCTTGGAAAAATACTATTTAAAAATCCACGGTTGAACCAGTTTTGGTGATCTTAAATTATTTAAAAGTCTCCGCTTGTAGTTCTCCTGTTCCTAATATAAAAATCCACACTTGTAACCTTCTCGTTCATTTTTATATCCTTCACCAAACTGTGTGTCTTTGTGCATATGTTTATAATATGCAAAAAGGAAACGAGATAGACCAATGGTTCCTTTTGAGAATATGCATAGAATCACTTTCTGAGTCGATTTATTTGTTTAGCCCTAGGACAAATCCTACAGAAATTGAGGAAAATCGGTTCAGATTTAGATATAGCTTCCATATGTATTTTCGACCGATTTTAAGTATATGGTGCACCGAAGTCCCTATATATCTTACGATTTGCCATAAAGTACTGAATTGGGTCTAGAATGAATTGTGCTAAGTTTCATGAAAATCGGTTCAGATTTAGATATAGCTGCCATATATTTTTTCATCCGATTTAAGGTGCACCAAAGTCTCTATATATCTTTTGATTTGCACGAAATTTGGCACAGCGTACTGAATTTAGTCTGGAATGAAGTGTTCTATGTTTCATGAAAATCTATTCAGATTTGGATATATATTTTAGTGCGATTTTATGCATATGGTGCACAAATGTCCCTATATATTTTTCGATTTGCACGAAATTTGGCACAGTGTACTGTATTAAGTCTAGAATGAAGTGTGCTAAGTTTCATGAAAATCGGTTCAGATTTAAATATAGCTCCCATATATATTTTCGTCTGATTTTATGTAAACGGTGTACGAAAGTACCTATAAATTTTGCGATTTGCACGAAATTTGGCACAGCGTACTGAATTAGGTATAGAAGGATGTGTGCTAAGTTTTAAGAGGATCGGTTCAGATTTAGATATAGCCCCCATATATATTTTCGTCCGATTTTATGCATATGGTGCATCAATGTCCCTATATATCTTCCGATTTGCACGACATTTGGCACAGCGTACTGAATTGAGTATAGAAAGATGTGAAAGAAAGTTTTGAAAAATCGGTTCAGATTTATCTCCCATATATATTTTTGTCCGATTTTATGTAAATGTTGCACCAAAGTGCCAATATATTTTCGATTTGCACGAAAATTGGCACAACGTACTGAATAGGTTATAGAAGAATGTGTCCTACGTTTAGAGAAAATTGGTTCAGATTTAGGTGTAGGTTTTATATATATTTTCGTCCGATTTCATGTAAATGGTACACCATAGTCCTTATATATTTCGATTTGCACGAAATTTGGAGCAGCGTACTGAATTGAGTATAGAAAGATGTGTGCTAAGTTTCGAGCAAATCCGTTCAGTCAGTCTTAGATATAGCTCTTATATATATTTTCGTCCGATGTCATGTAGATAGCCATATAGTCGGCCCAGTACGACTTTACTACTTTATAACTCTCTAGGTCTTTATTTAAAACTCCACGTTTGTAGTTCTCTTGGTCCTTGTTAAAAATGTTTTTAATAATCCACGCTTGTAGTTCTATTACTCTTATTAAAAATTTATTTTAAATCCTCTCCAGGTCTATTTATCCCTATTAAAATTTTATTTTAGAGTCCTGGCTTGAAGTTCTCTGGGTCCTTATTAAAACTTTATTTAAAAATCAACACTTGTAGCTCTCTTGGTCTTTATCTTGCTGCTTATTAAAAATTTAATTAAAAACTCCAGGCTTTTAGCTTATAAAAATGTATTTAAAAATCAAATCTTCGCTTAACGTCCTCTTAAGCGTATTTTTGTGATTCTTGAAATATTATTCCAAGTTTTTAAATATTGTTACCTCAAAAAATGCTCACATAATTTAAAATAATTGTAGCCCTATCATACCACTGTATTTCAAAATAGTTTTTTTATTTTTGGCAATTCGAGTTGAAACACACTTATCAGCCTGATGAGATTGTTTCACATTACTGCTACAAACTCTCCACTTTTGTTGGTAACCCTGTGAACTCTGTTCAGTACACGTTCCGCAGCTAACTCTGATGAGAGTAATTTCACTGTTGCACGCTTTTCGTACAAAACGCGTGACATGAAAAATGATGCAACATCAGGCGAACGAGTGCATGTACTATTGTAACCGAAGAAGTACTACTCCACTCCACTACTCCAGTTTAAAGTACAATTTTCAAAATTGAAAATTTACACTTTCTTTCCGAAAGTGGAAAATCCCCTTTTTCGGATACACCCAACCATCCACCCACCCTCTTCAATGACATTTGCCGAATTCAGTGTAATGTTGTTGGCAATTTTAATCCATGCGATGTTTATCACTTTGGTAAATAGACCATAGTGTGCAACAATGACATTGTTCGGGTTGATGTTTCTGTTGTTGTTTCATTATAGCCACACATTTCAACATCATCCCCTTTAGTTTTCGTGTTTTCTATTTTTTCAGTGAAATGACCCATTCTCTAATTTCACTGAGAAAAGTGTGTATTGTCTAATTTTCCAACAATTCGCCGTTCATTCGATCATTGATTATCCTCCGAAAATTCGTTGCATATATTGGGTTTCAGTAATTATCCAACCGATGTAACGGATGACTGATTGACAAACCGGCCGGCTGGATGACTGTATGCATCATCTATAGGGTTTCCCAAAACAAATGACATATTTTGTTGTTTTGTGGCATGTGACGCACTGTTAGATGATCAGTTAATCTCTCTGGCGGAACATAAAAAAATAGGACTATTATTTTGAATAAGAATGATGAAAGTATTACACAATTGTCAATTTTGTTGTTGTAATCACAGATTTACTTAGAATTGCGATTGAAAGCGTAAAGCCGATATAGAATCGACAAAGTTTTTAAAGGGACCAATTGAGCTATACGTGTGAAATGTGTGAATAAAATATTAGGTTGGGGAAAAAGAAATTCATTATTAAACCCTTCACCACTCTGTGGTACAGGGTATTATGTCTTTGTGCATATGTTTGTAACAGGCAAAATGAAACGAGATAGACACATGGTTCCTTTGAGAATATGCATAGAATCACTTTCTGAGTCGATTTATGCATGTCCGTCGGTCCGTCCGTCCATGTATTTTTGTTAACAAAATGCTGGATGAAATTTGGTACAGGTCACTTGATTGGCCCAAGGACGAACCCTATTGAAATTGGGAAAAAATCGGTTCAGATTTAGATATAGCTCCCATATATATATATATATATATATATTTAACCAATTTAATGTAAACGGTCCCTATATATCTTTCGGTTTGCACGAAATTTGGTATAGTGTACTGATTTAGGTCTAGAATGATGTGTGCTAAGTTTCGTGAAAATCGGTCCAGATTTAGATATAGCTCCCATATATAGTTTCGTCCGATTTCATGTAAATGATGTACCAAAGTCGCTATATATCTTTCGATTTGCACGAAATTTGGCATAATGTACTGAATTGAGCCTAAAATGATGTCTGCCAAGTTTCGAGAAAATCGGTCCAGATTTAGATATAGCTCCCATATATAGTTTCGTCCGATTTCATGTAAATGGTGCACCAAAGTCCCTATATATCTTTCGATTTGCACGAAATTTGGCATAACGTATTGAATTGAGCCTAGAATGATGTCTGCCAAGTTTCGAGAAAATCGGTCCAGATTTAGATATAGCTCCCATATATAGTTTCGTCCGATTTCATGTAAATGGTGCACCAAAGTCCCTAAACATCTTTCTATATGCACGAAATTTGGCATAACGTACTGATTTGAGCGTAGAATGATGTCTGCCAAGTTTCGAGAAAATCGGTTCAGATTTATATATACCTCCCATATATAGTTTCGTCCGATTTCATGTAAATGGTGCACCAAAGTCCCTATATATCTTTCGATTTGCACGAAATTTGGCATAACGTATTGAATTGAGCCTAGAATGATGTCTGCCAAGTTTCGAGAAAATCGGTCCAGATTTAGATATAGCTGCCATATATAGTTTCGTCCGATTTCATGTAAATGGTGCACCAAAGTCGCTAAACATCTTTCTATTTGCACGAAATTTGGCATCACGTACTGAATTGAGTCTAGAATGAATGTCTGCCAAGTTTCGAGAAAACCGGTCCAGATTTCTATATAGCTCCCATATATAGTTTCGTCCGATTTCATGTATATGGTTCACCAAAGTCTCTATATATCTTTCGATTTGCACGAAATTTGGCATAACGTACTGAAAATCAGTCCAGATTTAGATATAGCTCCCTTTTATTATAGATTGATTATAAGTAATTGACGCACCAACGATCCAATAGGCTGATAGGAACAAAACGTTCTGAAATTAGTATAACCTAACCTGTGACAAGTTTGTTTGAAATCGCTTAATATTTGGATAGAGCTTCCATATATATTTTCGCCCGATTTCAAGTAAATTGGGCATCAAACTCCTCATGTTAGTCAGATTGACATCAAAGTTTGCACAACTTACAAAATTTAGCATAGAATTACGTAGTTGCGTTTTCTAGAAGTACAGACATAGCCCAACGGATGACCTATTTATATTTGTTTGAAGTCGATTTACATACTTTATGGATAGATCTAGGTAGATTCATATTTAGATAAATATCACATATTTTATTTCATCCAATTTTTAATAGTCCTGTTTAATATACCCATAGTGGTGAAGGGTATCATATAGTCGGCCCCGTCCGACTTTACTACTTTCCTTACTGGTTTTTATATGAACTATAGCACTTTCAGAATGTCCGATTTGGGCCAAATATGTACCGTTTTGTTGTAGGATTTGTTGCCATTTTAAATGTAACTTCATAATGGGTGGCGTAGGGGATGATAGATACCAAGCAACGGCTCTGATTGGCTTTAACATGACGAAGTCCAGGCTTGTCTTTCATCTCAATTGTGGACACTGACCTCCCCGCGGTGTCACC
The DNA here is from genome assembly GCF_032173495.1 of Musca vetustissima. Taxonomy (NCBI): domain Eukaryota; kingdom Metazoa; phylum Arthropoda; class Insecta; order Diptera; family Muscidae; genus Musca; species Musca vetustissima. Next base: position 15,780 of record NW_026882441.1, read on the forward strand.
TGCGGTAGCTATTTCCATCACCCTTTGAAATAGCGAGCTAATATGTGCCGTGAGTTCACCGATAAGAACTATAAAAAATGGGTTGAGGTGTCGGGTTAGTTGCCCACACTCGGAAACACTTCTTAATATGAAAAAGAAAAAAAAAGAAAACCATACCCACCTAATGTTGGCGACCCCCGCAAACGTATGAAGGACCCCGATCTGCCAATCTGCACTTGGAATATGCGCACCTTGGTGGCTGTACTCAAGAAGTACAGAGCCGATATTATTGCCTTACAGGAAATGCGATAGAAAGGGACAGGCGTATGTAAATCAGACAATTATGTACAGGAGAATAAAATACCTCGTCTCCAGATTCACTCCAGTAGATGAGCGAATTGCTATAATCCGCATAAAAGCGAAACAGCATATGATCGCTCCACTGGTCATGACATTAAAATTCTGCTAAGAGATTTTAATGCAAAAATCGGAAGGGCCCCTCAGTCGGAAAATTCAGTCTCCATGAAGAAACATCATACAACAGCATAAGGTTGATTGACTTCGCGGCAGCAAAAAAAATTGTAGGCCAAGGCCACCTGGATTTCTCCTATCAAACAACGAGAAATCAAATTGATCATGTTGTGATATACGTTCGATTGATCCGAGGAGCGAATATCGATTCGGACCACTACCTTGTAGCAGCCAAGGTTCGAATTCGTCTTAATTTTGCAGCAAAGGTGCGATCTAACACAACATGGACACTCGACGTCGAAAAGCTACCACTAGATGTAGCCGAGGCCTACTCCGTTCAACTTACCCACCTGCTTGACGAAAGCACTTCTTGTCCCAATAATAGTATAGAAGCACAATGGCAACGAATTGCCTACTCCCTACAAACTGTAGCAAAAGCAACACTTGGGTACCAAAAACCACTACCAAGAAACCCATTGTACGATCAGTGTGTCGTAATGCTACTGATGTGAAAAACGCAGCGTATAGGGCAACCCTGCAGACAGTAGCTACACGTAATATGATGGAGAATTATCGTGAGAAAAGGAGAAAGGAGAAACGTTGTTTCGGAAAAAAAGAATAAGAAAAACCCTAGCGTCAGCAAATCGAGATGTACAAGAGTCAGAATGAAGTCCGGAAATTTTACCAACGAGTAAAACACCAAAACGAAGGTTTTGGTGCAGGCACCAACCTGGTGACAGATACAGACAGCGTGTTGAGGATCTGGAAGGAGCATTTTGAAAAGCTTCTGGTATCAAATAGTGGCGGTGAAGAAGATACCCCAGAACCAATAAGAGATGATGGAATAGAGTGTATACCACCTAGCCAATATGAAGTCAGAGTACCAATTAATAGGCTCAAGAACAATAAATCAGCTGGAGCAGACGGGTTACCAGCAGAACTAGCGTCAGCAAGACTGGTGGTCCGATGCTGGTCAGGAGCATGCACCAGCTGATTAGTACAATTTGGCTAGTGGAATGCATGCAATGATTGGAACCTCAGCATCCTGTGTCCCGAGCACAAACAAGGAGACAAGACGATATGTGCCAATTATAGAGGAATTAGTCATCTTCCCATCGCATATAAAGTGCTATCCAGCGTGCGTGTGAGAACGATTGAAGCCAATGGTTTAGAGGTGTTTAAAGCCATGTCCACGTTCCTGCAAAATTAACACGGCCATGCAGGATAACTTTAAGTGGCACAAGGTCAGCAGTTAAAGTCGGAAAGGACCTATCGGAGTTCTTTAACACCGAACGAGGATTCAGACAATGTGACAGTTTGTCGTGTAATCTTTTTATCATCCTGGTGGAAAATGTCATACGAGACGCAAAGGTGAACAGAAATGGCACTCTGTACACCAAACAACTCATGTTACTCGTCTACGCCGATGACGTCGATATAATGGTTCGAACATTGCGAGCAGTAACAGCCGCCTTTGAACAAATGGAGAAGGAGAAGACCACGCTGATGGTATCAACGCGCAAGACGCCCAGTAGACTGCGACCAACTGTGGAACTTGAGAACTACAGCTTCGAGGTAGTTAAAGATCTAATATATATTTGGTACCGCCATATATAAAACGAATGACATCAGTTTTGAAATTCGGAGAAGGATTGTGATGGCCAACAGTTGCTACTACGGTCTAAGTAAGCAGTTTAAAAACAAGGCCACCCCTCGACAGACCAAACTCACACTTTACACGACGTTGATACTACTCGTGCTGTTATATGGATGTGAAGCATGGGTACTTGCGCAAGCAGATGAGGCAGCTCTTGGGGTGTTTGAAAGAACAATTTTCCGAAAGATCAACGGTGAATATCGGCGTCGAATGACCACGAGCTTTACAATTTATACGCGAACATCGACATAGCCAGTCGTATTGAGCTGCAGCGACTACGATGGCTAGCCCATGTTGTGCGAATGAAGAGAATGCCCCAGCTCAAAAGGCACGAGCCTAGTGATGGTTCCCATAGAAGGGGAAGGCCACGAATCAGATGGATAGACCAAGTAGAAACCAGTAAGGAAAGTAGTAAAGTCGGACGGGGCCGACTATATGATACCCTTCACCACTTTGAGTATATTCAACAAATGAATCCTAACAGAAGTCGTATGTGTCAGTCTCGTTTCCTTCTGCCTGTTACAAACATATGCACAAAAACATAATATCCTGTGCCAGAAAAAAATTTGTTCAAGAACCTCAAAACCTGGGGGCTACCAGAAAAAATTGACCAATATTTATAGTGTAGAGATGTGCTACCTAATAAGAACTCGACGTACTAAATTACAGTCAATTTGGTTGAAAAATACGATCAGAACCCCCAAAATACCCAAAAATTGGGGTACCGTTATATGGGGACTACCAGAAAAACTAGAGCTATATTTATAATTTTTAGTGGAGTAATTTGGTACCCAATAAGAACCCAATGTACAAAATTTCAGAGAATTCAGTTATAAAACAAGCCCAAGAACCCGGAAATACCGAAAATTGGGGTACCCTTATTGGGGGCTATCCGAAAAAATGGACATTTATTTTTAATTTTTGGTAGGGAGATTTGCTACCCAATGAGAACACAAAGTACCAAATTTCAGCAAATTCGGTCGAAAAATGCTATCAAAACCCCCAAAATACCGAAAATTGGGGGTAATCTTATATGGGGGCTATCCGAAAAAATTTACCTTTATTTATAATTTGGTAGGGAGATTTGCTACCCAATAAGAACTCAATGTACCAAATTTCAGCGAATTCAGTTAAAAAACGCGCTCAAGAACCTCAAAATACCGAAAATTTGGGGGTACCCTTATATGGGGGCTATCCGAAAAAATTGACCTTTATTTATAATTTTTGGTAGAGAAATTTGCTACCCAATAAGAACTCAAAGTACCAAATTTCAGCGAATTCAGTTAAAAAACGCGCTCAAGAACCTTATATGGGAGCTATGCCTAAACGTGGACCGATTTTCTCCAATTTCAATAGGTTTCGTCCTTGGGCCAAATTTCATCCAAATCGGATCATAAATGCGACCTGTACTTTGTTAACAAAAACACATGGACGGACGGACGGACAGACAGACGGACATGCATAAATCGATGGTGCCAAGTCCAGACTGTATGGCGGATGCATGCTCCGGAAACCTAGAATGCCAAGCAACAGCCAATAAGTGGGAAAAGGCCGCTGAAACCTCGGAAAACTTTGGAAGATTATGTGAAAACTTGTAATACCAAATACCATTTGTAATACCAAAGATCTTAGAATTAGTGTGAAAGTATGCGCGGAAATTCAAAGCTCAACTGCTTATCGAATACCCAGGAATATTTCGTGGCAATTTGGATGACACAGTTAATTTTCTCGACACCTCATGATGGAGGATACAAAAACATAATAATAAAAAAACGTCTATATAATTCCTTATCTCTGAAATTAATAATAAAATAAAAAGCAGACTGCAAATCTTGTTTTCAAGAACTTTTCTCTATTACTCAGCACCTCTAATAACCGATAAATGAAAACTCTTTGAATTTTTTCCTCAGTTGCTTTCTTTTGGCATTTCGAGAATAACAAACAAGACCATAAACTGGATAACTCAATTGCGTGAATAATCCTAATTTATGGACAATAACAAATTCCATAATTCGTTTGTATATTTTTAGTTTATGGCCATTTTTAATGCTTCGTGGAGCAGGCAAGCAAAACTTTATTGCTTGCAATGCAGTGGCTTTGCTTTGCCACTGCAGCCACCAGAGACTTTGCAACATCCACAGTGCTTACGCTTTGCTATGTGCGAGGACAGGATTTTTAGATGGATGAATGAATGGACGAACGAATGAATGCATCAGGTTTCGCAAAGTATTCTCTGTGTACAAAAATATGTTGGTGTTTTTTTTTTTTTTTTTTTTTTAGCACAAAATAACCACAACAACAAAATTTTATTCATTTTTTGTCGGTGCGTAAACCAACTTACCAGTGAAAATAAAACCATTAATGGAAGTTTTTTTTGGAATGAAATCACATTAACATTTATAGCAGGGCTCTTAACAACCGTTCGGGGAACGGCATTTCATCACATTTCAACTGAAGTACCCAATATGTATATATAACCAGAAATGTAAAGTGTGCATTAAATTAAATATTGAAATAAAAGTAATTTCAAGTCGTAAATGAAATAAATTCATACTTTTGGAAATAAAACTTTGAATGTTGATAGTTGGAATTGCAAAAATGTCCCACAACAATATTGGTGGCGTTTCGAAAGAAGAAGTTCGTTGAGGCATTAAAAGTCTTATTATTTTTATAGCTCTGAAATCAAAAGAAAACTAAAAGTATTTAAATGACGTTATGACTTTTGGAAGTAGAAACCAAAAACAAATTGTTCTTATAATTTTATTGTTTTATCGGAATCAAACCCAAATAATTTCTATAAGTGAAACAGATAGATAGCTATTATTTTTGACAGTAAAAATATTAAATATTGCATAATTGGGAGTTTATTACATTTTTTAGAAACTTAATAAAAATCTCCTTTAAAAAATCTCCATTTATAACTCTTTTTGTCCTTTTAGAAAAATCGTATTTAATAACTGATGACCCCACCCATTCTCGAGTTGAAGTTTTAAGGAGTTTTAACTGTCTGGCAAATGAACACACTTTATTTTAAACAAATAATTTAAGTATACCCAATTGACATGACATTTTGAATAAAATAGGTTAATATATCTGTATGTCCCAGAAACCTAGAATGCCAAATTACAGCCAATAAGTAGGAAAAATGCGACTAAAACCTCGGAAGACATCGGGAGATTAGGTTAAAACTTGGACGTACACATCCCATTTGTAATACCAAAGATCCTAGGATTAATGTGAAAGTATACGCAGAAATTCAAAGTCGTTATCATATACGACAACTAAATACCAAGTTAGAGCGAATTCATTTGAAAAGAACCTCATGTCACAAGATTTGTGGGCCACCCTTATAGAGGTGCTACTCGAAAAAAATACCTATATTTACAATTTTTTGTGGAGAGAGCCAAGCCGTTCGAAAAATACGCTCAAAACCACTACCAGGGCTACCAGAAAAAGTGGACATATAATTTTAGTGGAGAAATTTGGTACCGATATCGCCGATATTGCCCATCTTCGAAATTGACCTGTCTGTAGACTTTGGGTCTTTAGTGCACAATTTACATTAAATCGGACGAAAATATAGGAGCTATATCTAAAACTATATATGGGAGCTATATCTAAATCTTAACCAATTTTCACTAATTCAGTACACTATGCCAAATTTCGTCTAATTCGAAAAATATATACGTACTTTGGAGCCTCATTTACATTAAACCGGACTAAAATATGTATGGGAGCAATATATAAACGACGCATTTTCTGAAAACTTCACACAAAAGTATATATCTGACCCTATATCCGAAAATTGATACACGTGATTTCACACTATGCAAAATTTCGCGCAAATCGAAAGATATATAGGGACTTTGGTGCACCATTTACATCAAATCGAACAAAACTATATATGGGAGCTATATCTAAATCTGAAACGATTTTCCAGAAACTTAACACACATCATTCTGTACCTAATTCAGTACCCTATGCCAAATTTCGTGCAAATCGAAAGATTTATGGGGATTTTAGAGCCCCATTTACCTTCAATCGGACGAAAATATATATGGGAGCTATACCTAAATCTGACCCGATTTTCGAAACTTGACACACATCATTCTGGACTCAATTCGGTGCACTATGCAAAATTACGTGCAAATCGAAAGATATATAGGGACGAAACTATATACGGTAGCTATATCTAAATCTGAGCCGATATTCTTCAATTTCAATAGAAGAATATCGGTTCAAATAAGTGACTCGTGCCAAAATTCATCCAAATCGGATCATAAATGCAACCTGTACTTTGTTCACAAAAATACACGGACAGACGGACATGCGTAAATCAACTCAGAAAGTGATTCTATGCATATTCTCAAACGGTATCTTGTGTCTATCTCGTTTTTTTGCCAGTTACAAACATATGCACAAAGACATAATACCCTGTACCACAGTGAGTTGAAGGGTATAAAAACGGAAAAAATAATACTATCGCCATACTATTGTGGGCATATAAAATAGCATACAAAATAGTTCACATACGTCAAAAATATCTAAATGGGAACCTCTATAAAATTTCACATGCGCCAATCTGTAGTTAGTTCAGTACGCTGTGTTAAAATTAGTTTCAATCGAATCGGACGAAAATATATATGGAAGCAATATCTAAATCTGCACAGATTTCCGCGAAACTTCACATACGGCAATCTGTACTTAAGGGGACCCCCCCCATTCTCGGTGTCAAAATTTTTTTGATTTAATTCGAATCTACTCTAATTCTAGAATGTCTCTACAAAATTTCAAGTGAACATCTCAAGAACTCTTAAAGATATAGCCGATTTATTGTGTTAGCATCAAGTGACGGCTAAAGGACTTCTCAAACTTTAAACGCGTTTTTCTCAAAACGAATGGCGGGCACGATAACTCAAAAACTAATAATCCAATCGGTTTCAAATTTTGACACGTTTCTCTGGGAGTGTGTAGCTCTCGTATGAACTATGATAAAGCTAATCGGTGAAGATCTTCCTTATTTTTTAACTTAGTTTGTGGTAAAAAATAAGCGATTTTCCATAAAAAATAGGCGATTTTCCGCCATTTTGTTAATTGTTGTGCGAAGTCAATAATCCTAGTTCATACGATAGCCAGACATGTCCTCTTTCTAACACAGTTGGAATTTTCGGATTCCGATGTTCCAGTGAGGAGTTATCATGCCCGCCATCGAAAATATGGACTTTTCTTTGAACCCAAAAAACAACAACAAATTTTGGTAAATTATTTTTCTTCCTTTTTAAATCTTCAAATACATATGTGCCAAGTTACAAACCTTAACAAGCATTGGTATTCATTTACCAGCCCATTTAAAATCTTAAAAATAAAAAATCAAGAATGGGGGGGGGGGGTTCCCTTAATTCAGTACGCTGTGCAAAATTTAGACACAATCGGGCAAACGTTGAAAGTTTGGAGCACCACTAACATCAAATCGGACGTATGTAAATCTGAACCGATTTTCTCAAAATTCAATAGACCTATACTTTGTTTGCAAAAATACGGATGGACATGCACAGATTTGCCTGTTACAAACATTTGCACAAAGACATAATACCCTGTACCGCAGTGTGGTGAAGGATAGAAGGGTTTGCAGTTGAATAATTCGAATATAATGTTTTGAAGGTCTCGCAAAAAATTATTTTATGTCTATTTATCAATGTCGGTTTGTTGGGTTCTCGTTTGATTGCAAATTTCAATACAAATATTATCACTATTGTTCAAAATTTCCGGATAGGCCTCATATTGTTTCTAATTTGGGGGATTTTTGGCACGTTTTTGAATAGGCTTTAATTTAATATTATGGGTTTTAAATTGATGTCAAATCTCCCTAACAGTTATTATCAACATCGGTCTTATTTTTAGAATAGCACTCATATGACTGTAACCCCAATATTTGGTATTTTAAGAATTTCAGACACTTTTAAACAGAAAGAAATTGTATATTTTTGGTTATTATCGGATAATTTTTAGGTATGGCCCCCTTGTATAAATCGAAATTTTTATATAGTGGCTATGCCGTCCTCCATAAAAGTTTCGTTCGAATTTTGATTTTCTACCTTATATTTGACATATATATTTGATACTATATTTTCAGTTGAATCTTTTCCACACTAATATGTTATATATGTAGATCTAGGTATGTTTAATACAAAGAAAATCACGGTATCTTTAAATCTGAGCACTTTCCGAAACTTAACTCAATTAACAATGTACCATACGTCTAATTGAAAGAATTATTATGCATAAATTAACACCAAAATTAACCTTTCTCTTCATATTTTGACCAATTTTTGTGAAATAATAATTTATTCAGACATTTAGTTAAACCTGATAAAACACAACATCACAATTTCTATTTTGCGTTGTTTGTTTTATTCGTTTGCACCAAGGCAATTAAAAATTATGACATTATAAATTGGATTTCCCATCAGCAATAGTCCCATAATAATCATCATCATCATCGCCAACATGATCGACCCATCTATCGGCCCATGAATGACGATGAAAGTCTTTGCCTGCTTTCGCTAAACTGTGCTAAATTGTTTAACCTGGACGTCCATAAATCAACCCATTTCCGCAGACAAACATTATTGTCTCACTTGCTGCTGCTCCGGCAATGTCCTTCTTCTAGTTTATGTTCGGGTTCGTGTTGCTGCTGTTTGTCGTTGTTATTGTTGGGTGTGCTGGTGCTTCTATGCTCTCTGTTTTTGTACCTGTCTAGACAGTCGAAAAAATATGTGAATGTGGTGTGATTCGTTTTTTATTTTTTATTTTCATTTCACAAAACGTAGAATAGCATTGCTATTAACAGCCGACAATGGGGAAATGTTCAGTCGAAAAAATTACCATTCAGCCTTTACCAACCTCAACATAACCTCGATGGTGAATAAAATGCCCAGCATTTATGGGAATTCGTCGTTGTCCTTGTCGTGTTTCGGAATTGTATGTCGTTGCGACAGTATTTATGGCCGCAATAATTCTTCATTTTTCGTTAGACGACAGACAGACAGACAGACAGGCGGACAGACATACTGTCAATTGTTATTTCAAATTAAAAAATGGCAAAAATAATTTGCGAATGTGAGAGAGCCGCAGTAGTATACACCAAAGTGAGAAAATGGGAAAGTGAACGAAAATCAAAAGGGAGTTTTACTTGTAGCACCAAAACGTGTTTAATTAATTTCGGAAAAAAGTGTTGGTAAAGATTTCAGGCTTCAGTTGTTGGAATTAAAGTTTAGCATATACATTTCTTGGAATGGATTAAGAATCCAGCTATATCTATTGCTTTGAACTTTAATATTTAAATGAAGCAAGTGAAAAGGATTAAGACTTACGAGAACTTCGAAGTTATACATCATACTCTTAGAACCTTTTATGCATGTTCATCCGTTCGTTCGTCTGTCTATTCAAATATATTTGTAAGGTCGCAGTTATGATCTGCTGTTTGGACGAACCCTACGGCTGAGAATCGGATCAGAAAGATATATCTTCGTACATGTTGTCATTGGAAATAGCATTTACTGCGTCCATAGAAAACTCCTAGCTCACATGCAGCTATTCCAGCCTTCCTTGATCTTACGGCTCACGCTTGTACCTTTCTCTCTCTCTATGTCCATAAGGCTATGGCAGCGGTATTCCCGATGACAACAACCAAGCAGGATATGCGCCAACATCACAAAAAGTGTTTTATAAAAGGTCAACAGTTCTGCCGGTCAGTGACTTGAGGAACTTCTTCCTACTTCTCAAAGTATAACAGTGTCTTACGCGGACGACTGGAAAGAGCTCTCTAACGCTACATCCAATATCTTGGAATAGTTCAGCCGCCCATGTGGTGAAAAGCGGGGATTTTGTGGCGGATATTTTCATATGAAAATACACAGAATACACATACACAGAAAAATTCGTATATTATTTGAAGCGTGTTCAGATGGAGTTGCCAATGTTTGGATTTCTGCATTTTATGAATGCAATTCATAAAAATTAAAATTCTCGTTTCTTTTCAGAGATAGCAAAATGTTCGGTAGAGTGATTTGCTACTCAATAAGAACTCAAAGTACTAAATTACAGCCAATTCGGTCGAAAAATGAGATCAAACACCCCCATTTCGATTTGGACGAAACATAACACAGCGTAATGAATAGGGTCAAGAATGATGTGTGTTAAGTTTCCTGAAAATCGGTTCAGATTTAGATAGCTATAGCGTAATGAATTAGCTCTAGAATGATGTATGTTAAGTTTCCTGAAAATCGGTTCAGATTTAGATATAGCTCCCATATATATTTTCGTCCGATTTAAGGTAAATGGTGTACCAAAGTCCCTATATCGACGCCTCTGAACCATAGTATGCTAAGTCGACTTAGCATGTTTTAATGTTCTTTACGTTTTTAGATTCTACGGTCCTTAATTTAAATTCTCTGAAATTTTAGTAGTCATCGGCCAAAGTTATAAGCAAAAATTTACTTAGCATGGCACGTAAGATATAAGAAACTTCCATACTTTGAGAGCTTCTACTGAAAAACTTACTTTTCAGACTCAGCATACTATTCTTCGGAGGCGTCGATATATATTTTCATTTGACCGAAATTTGGCATAGCGAAATGAATTAGGTCTATATATTTTCGTCCGATTTAAGGTAAATGGTGTACCAAAGTCCATATATATATCTTTCGATTTGCACGAAATTTGGCATAGCGTACTTAATTAAGTCTAGAATAGTGCACGTTAAATTTCGTGAAAATCGGTTTGGATTTACTTATAGCTCCTATATAAATTTTCGTCCGATTTAATGTAAATGGTGTACCAAAGTCCCTAAACATATTTCGATCTGCACAAAATTTGACATAATGTACTGAAATGAGTCTGGAGTGATGTGTGTAAAGTTTCCTGAAAATCGGTTCAGATTTATATATAGCTCCTATATATTTTTTCTTCCGATTTTATGTAAATTGTGTACTAAAGACCCAAAGTTTGTCCGATTGCCACACAATTTTGTACAATAAACTGTATTTAATATAAGTTAACCTCTGGCATTCTTATTGAAATCGGTTCAGATTTTAATATAGCTAGGTACCCTTATATGGTACTCCTTTTTCGGCTGTGGAGCTCTCCTCTGCGAGATATCACATTTCTTTTCGCCCTGTCACCAACGGAGTGCTCAATAAACTGATGGATAAAATTTCATTCCATGGTTTGAGAGTGTCTTAACCGTTTACATGTTCCGGTCACAATGCTGGCTTGCTTCAGATTGTCTAGTCAATTTGTGTTACAGGGTATTATGTATTTGTGCATGTTTTTGTAACAGACAAAAGGACTCGAGATATACCCATAGTAACTTTTTAGAATATGAATAGAATCACGTTCTGAATCGGTTCATGTATTTTTTTGAGCAAAGTATTGGTAGCATTTTTGATCCGATTTGATGAAATTTTGGCTCAAGGATGAACTCTATTGAAATTGGAGAAAATCGGTTCAGATGTAGGTATAGCTCCCAAATATAGTTTCGTTCGATTTTTATGTTATGGTGCACCAAAGAGATTTTGAGTTCTTTACTAGGTCCTAATTGATGTATGTCAATCTTTGTTGAAATCGGTTCAGATTTAGATAGATCTTGCATATATATTTTCGTTCAATTTTATGTAAATGGTGCTCCAAAGAGCCTATTTTTTCGATTTATAGGAAAGTTTTGCGAACACATTTAACATAAGAATGATTTGTGTTAAAGCTTATTGAAATCGGTTCAGATTTAGATATATCTCCCATATAAATTTTCCTTCGATTATATGTAAATGGTGTACTGTTAAGCCTATGTTTGTTCGCTTTGCATGAAATATTGTATTGGATTGAAATCGGTTCATATTTAGATAATGATTTCATATATATTATCATCCGATGTACCAATTTGATAACTATAACTTGTCCGATTGGGACAAATTTGTTCATAAAGTACCAAATAGAACCAAGAATAACCTGTATTGTGTAAAATATATTCAGATCTTGATATAACCGCTCTATACCTTTGTCTGAGGTCATGCAAATTGAGCATCAGAACTCCCATACATAGAGTTCGGTTTCATACAAGTGATCGACATGCAATTTTTCATAAATTTCAGAACGGTAGGCGTATGGCCTGTTCTTAATTAGATCAAATATATATGTAGTTCTTACTATTTATTTCGTCCGATTCCATTTCAATAGTCCTACAATGGTGGTCTTCAGGATATTGTACATATGAGCAGCTCCTGTATGTACCCAAAGTGGTGAAGGGTATCATATAGTCGTCGGACTTTTGAACATTCCTTTCTGGTACATTTTGTGCTCCTGTACAAAGCCCTCAAAATACCGAAAATCAGGAGTTTCGTTATATGGGGGCTATAATTTATAATGGACTATGTTGACAATTAAATCAAGGGTACCGATTAATGCGACTAAACGTTATTGATGATTCTCTGTAAGAAAATGTGTCACCCAATAAAAAATACAAAATTCTGTTGAAAAAAATGCCTAAAGTATCCGATATTAAAAAATCATTGTTACATCGACCAAGGTTTAAAACCAGTGCGCAGAGCAGTATAGTCGGACGGGGCCGACCATACGATACCCTACACAACTTCCATGAAAATCGAACATTCAGTGGTTCTATTTTCTGATATTGGGCAATATTTCGCGATATTTTCAAACTTTTGACTGGCTATAGGTCAGCAAATGTTACTAATAATCAGTACAGCCCCTCTAATTACTTGTCCAGTTTCCCTTCACCGTGGGTTGTGTTGTGATGTTCGGCTTTCGACTCAAAAAGAACAAATAATTAAGTTTTCGGTCCACTTCATCCGAAAAATTGTTATCTGATCATCACCTAACATTTTAGGCGTTGTCCGTGACCATAACTGGAACCTCATGGAACATTTCAAAGCGATCAGCGCTATATTTCCGCCCTACAGTGTGGTAATAGGTTACTAAATAATATATGAATACATAAGCACCTGTAAATATTTAAGTGTAACTCCAGCATCCGAGTACCTACGACAATATAATTGGTATCAATGTAAAGGTAAACCAATCCTCTTAGATATACTGTCAACTTCTCGGGTCTATGTCCTTCAGTGGTAAATACATACGCTATAGAATACAAATTTGTCATTTTTCACACAATAGTTAGGGTCCATTTGACCCGCTGAATATTGACCGATCTTTACTAAAACAGGCATGCTTATTCTTTGACCCGATCCCCTTCTCCATGCAAAAATTCGCGGTGTTTGGACCATTATTGCGCCCTCTGGAGCGACCAGAAAAACCGACAAGAAAGTTTTTGGTCCATTTCATCCCCTAAATATTAACCGATCTTTTTCAAAAACAATAGGGGTCTTCATTGGTCAGAAGCGACCCTACATGCAAAATTTCGTGAAGATTGGTCCATAACTGTGGCCTGTATCGTGTTTACAAATTATAATGGACAGACGGACGGACGGACGGACACACATGTCTAGATCGACACAGCTAGTCGAGATATGAAGATCGGTATACTTAAAGGTGGGTCTAGGACCAATATTTCGCGGCGTTACAAACTTTTAGGGCTGCACAAAGCTATAATACCCTGACAACATAGTTGTGTAGGGTATAATTATATAAAATCAAATGGATGTCTCCCAAGAACGTCAAAACACCGCCCATAACATGATCTAAGAGGGAGAACTGAATTCGGTTCCCCTCGATATATCTCGATCTTTTATCTGAGGGAGTTCTCCAGAGTGACTTCGTCCTGAATCACCTATGTATATACATATGTATTGTTTACTGATTGATGTCCTAGTTTTCGAATCATTGAATCGATAGGTGGACGTAGAATCAAATGAATATAGCATCGAATCCATCAAAATAATAACTGAAATTGAACTTTCTATTATTTCCATTTAAAATAATCGAAACTAAACAACATATTAAACTCCGCGTTCAATGGTGAATGCAATACATCATCAAAAATCATTAAAATAATACGACTAATTAAAGTATAACACAAGTTATATACACACACACACACAAAAACCTAAAATGAATTTATATTTTTGGACAAAATTTGTATAATTATCGCCAATGAACAGGCAATCGAACATAGTGTCCTTTCACACAATTGCAAACTAATTTCATTCATGTTCATTATTCACAACCTTCAATGTGCAAAACAAAGCAAAAACGAGAAATAAAACAATGCGTATTGTGAAAAAACCGCAGACGCCTGAACTGAACTGATAAAAGTTCAACAGCGCTTATGTCTACCGACTGGCCCTTTTCTCATCTACAACTAAAACACTTGTTATAGGAAAAATCACAATATTCATTAAATACAATGTATGAGTATATACGTAGATGTGTGTGAATGAAAAATTTAAACGTTTCTCTATACAAATCATTCAACCGTTGAATGGATTATGAAATACAAACATACAACACGGAGATATCGACTGAACTCCGGTAACTGTAATTTATATATGTAGTCGTATCATGGCTGGAACCCATACTGTTTCGTATGGAACTGTGATACTCCTTCATTTGTTGAATATCCAAATTTTGAAGGAGGTGAGAAAGTCATTGACAACACGCAACAGAGTTTTGTTCTGTTTTGTATTTATAAACCATAGAATGTCGATATTCTATCATCGACGTCGTGTCATTGAATACCTTTGCATGTTGCCATGAATATAAAGTAATTTCGATTTCGTAAAATGCAATGTCTATATATGAAAAATTCATTGAAATCAATTTTTAAAGAATTTAAGAAAAAATATTCAACAATTAAGATAGAATTTTGAATTATTTATAGGATAATATAACAATCTCACTCAAAATAGTCAACATTTTGAAATTCATAAAATATCGTGTGAAGCGAATAGAATATTGATCCAAATATTGTATATCGTAAAATACAACTTTTTCAAATGTTATTAAAAAAATTTCTTATATTGTTTAGTCTTACCACTTCCATTTCCATTTTGGCGTACATTTCCGCGTGTGGTCTAGGACGATAATATTTAGGACCGAAAACTTAATTTTTGTCGGGGTTTATAGTCTATTGTAAGCCGAACATCTCAAATGTTAAACGGGGAAGAGGATCTGACCAACCCTTTAGAATAAATGCTTTGATAATAGTCGATTAATATTTATCGGGTCAAATGAACCAATACGTTGACGTGTAGGATAACAAAATTTTAATTCCATGGAATAATTTTCACTCCGGAAAAACATGATTCGAATAATATGACAAGGAATGAAGGACTGTGCATAGATCGCCAAATATTGCCCAGGAATATAGATCCGCAGAATGATAGAATTCAGTGGTAGTTGTGTGGGTTATCATAGGGACTATATTTCTCAATGATAACCCAATATACAAAACTATAGACTATTCGATTGAAAAACGATACCGAGACTTGGGAGTGGCGGTAATATGTGGCGATCGCAAAAAGTGGACCAACATTGAACATTTCAGTAGTACTATGAGAACTCATAATACCTGACTACATCCGACTCGATTGAATAACATGCCTAAAATACAGAATACCTTTGTATGGGGCCTATACAATTTTTATACCCTACACAACTATGTTGTCAGGGTATTATAGCTTTGTACAGCCACAAAAGTTTGTAACGCCGCGAAATATTGGTCCTAGATCCACCTTTAAGTATACCGATCGTCATATCCCGATTAGCTGAGTCGATCTAGACATGTGTGTCCGTCCGTCTGTCCATTATAATTTGTAAACACGATACAGGCCACAGTTATGGACCAATATTCATGAAATTTTGCATATAGAATGGGTTCTGGCCAATGATAAAGATCGGTTAATATTTAGGGGATGAAATGGACCAAAAACTTTATTTTTGTCTGATTTTCTGGTCGCTCCAGAGGCCGCAATTATGGCTCAATCACCGCGAATTTTTGCATGGAGAAGGGGATCGGGCCAAAGAATAAGCATGCCTGTTTTGATAAAGATCGGTCAATATTTAGCGGGTCAAATGGATCCTGACTTTTGTGTGAAAAATGACAAAATTTGTAATCTCTGCCGTATATAGTTGCCCCTGAAGGACCAAGACCCAAAAAGTTGGTAGTATGTGCAAGAGGAGTGGTTGACCTTTAAATTGATACCAATTATATGGTCCTATGTACTCAGATGTAGGAGCTACACTTAAATATTTACAGGTGCTTACGCATTCAGACATTATTTAGTAACCCAAAACCACACTTGAGGGCGGAAATATAGCGCTGATCGCTTTGAAAATTTCCATGATATTCCAGTTATGATCAAGGACAACGCCTATAACTTTCGGAGAAGATCAGATAATAATTTTGGGAATAAGTGGACCGAAAACTTAACATTTTGTGTTGTTTTGTGTGTGTGTTTTTTTTTTTTTGGGTCGATCTATAGGCTCCTATTGAATGCCTAACATCACTACATAACCCACGGTAAAGAGAATCTAGACAAATATAGCCCTCGTCTACTGAATGTTAGTAATATATATTGACCTTTAGTCAGGTTTCAAGAGGGTGTAAATAACGCAAAGTTAGATTTTCGTGGAAGTTGTATAGGGTATTATATGGTCGGCCCCGTCCGACTATACTGCTCCGCTCACTGGTTAAATTTCAAAATTTTAGAACTATGTCTATACTATTGCGAACTCTATCGTGATTTCAACAGACATATGGACATGAATAATTCGAATTCTGACCAAGTCGGACGGGTCCGTGCAATGTGCAAATCGAACAAAATATAGGGTCTTTGGTGCACCATTTACATTAAATCAGACGAAAATATATATGGGAGCTATATATCTAAATCTGAACCGATTTTCACTTAGCACATATCATTCTAGAGATAATTCCGTACGTCTTTGGTACACTATTTACGTTAAATCGGACGAAAATATATATGGGAGCCATATCTAAATCTGAACCGATTTTTACGAAACTTAGCACACATAATTCTAGGCTTGAATCAGTACGCGGTGCCAAATTTCGTGCAAATAGAAAGATATTTAGGGACTTTTGTGAACCATTTACCTTAAACCGAACGAAAATATATATGGGAGCTATATCTATCTGAATCTGAACCGATTTTCACGAAACTTAGCACACACCATTTTAGGCTTAATTCAGTATGTTGTGCCAAATTTCGTGCAAATCGAGAGATATTTTGGGGACTTTGGTGCACAATTTATCTTAAATCGGACGAAAATATATATGGCATCTATATCTAAATCTGAACCGATTTTCACGAAACTTAGCACACATCATTTTAGGCTTATATGTTTCGATTTGCCAAATTTCGTGCAAATCGAAACATATTAATGGACATTGGTGCACCATTTATCTTAAATCGGACGAAAATATATATGGGAGCTGTATCTAAATCTGAACTGATTTTTCCCAATTTCAATAAGGTTCATCTTTGGGCCAAATAAATGAGCTGTGCCAAGTTTCATTCAATTCAAATCATAAATGCGAACTGTACTTTGTTTACAATTTAACATGGACAGACAGACGAACGAACGGACATGGCTAAATCGACTTAGAAAGTGATTCTATGCATATTCTCAAAAGGAACCATGTGTCTATCTCGGTTCCGTTTGCCTGTTACAAACATATGCACAAAGACTTAATACCTTGTACCACAGTGTGGTGAGTGACCACCTTCCTAAGGGACTTGAACCACCGTGCAGTGTGGTGAAGGTGAAGGGAGAAAAAATTTAATGTCTATCAATTGTATGAAATCGAGCATAAATTTGAGCAATCGTATGCTGCAGTACAGTGTGCTATACACGTTATTCTAGGTGTCATTAGGTGCATTAGGCACTAATTCGTCTTAATGGGGCATACTTTAATTATTTGGTACAACATTATGTGAAATCGGATGAAAATATATATGAAAGTAATATCTAAACTTGAAACGACTTCAATCCAATACAATAATATTTCATGTAAATTGAACAGACATCGGTTCTCCATTTGCATTAAAATATTGTGCAAATAGAACAGAATCTATGGTGCACCATTTACATAAAATGGGACTAAAGTATATATGTGAGCTTTATTAAAATCTGAACCTATTTCAACCAAACTTCACGGAATGTCTATCAATTGTATGAAATCGTATGAAATCGAGCTATATCTAAATCTGAACCGATTTTTTCCAATTTCAATAGGGTTTGGGCCGAATAAGTGTCTTGTGCCAAATTTCATCCAAATCGGTTCATAAATGCGACCTGTACTTTGTTTCCAAAAATACATGGACGGACAGGCGGACTTTCATAAATCGATTCAGGAAGTGATTTTATGCATATTCTCAAAAGGAACAATGGGTCTATCTCGATTCCTTTTGCCTGTTAAAAACATATGCACACAGACATAATGCCCTGTACCACAGTGTGGTGAGGGGTATAAAAAGGACATCCCCACAAGTATGAAGATGAATTCGAAATTACTATCATATCCTATAAAAGTGGTTTTTTCTTCAGAAACTAGATGCCAAAAGTTTGTTCATTAGCTTTTCACTAGCACTATACATTTGGATCCAGTAACGATTAATTTTATAATATTTATACCTTACTCTTGACATCAAATTATTTTTTTTTCTCATTTCAGAATCTTGCTATAATGATCGATTTAATTCTAATTGTCGCGACTATCCTTCTTTGACATTTACCATGAAAGTGAACTCCATACTCCATAAAATTATCTCACGTTCTTTTAAATATATTTGAAGCTCTGCATCCTTACAACATTTTCACCCCCTACACACATACATGCTCACAAGCAGTACATCGGAAATTCATTATCCTTAAAAGGTAAAAATTAGTGAAAGGTAAATATATCTATATGTTGGCAGTTTTCATCTTAAATTTTGTAAGGAAACCCTTCCAATGTAAGTACACATGCAGTCAGTCATTCTATGAAAAATGAAAATCATGACAATTTCTCATTTTACACAAAATTACCGTGTGTACGTTCATGTGTGTGTGTGTGAAATGAGATTCCATCTCATTCATGCTGTTCGACAATAACAGCGTGTAATTTATATACCATTCATCTGTATGTATTACAGTTATTATGAATAGTAGTTGTAGTGGCAGTATCTGTACGTATATATTTGTCTATATGCTTGTATGTGATTATTATTATCTTTGTCGTCCTCATCATTCATATGAATGACTTTATACACCCCACCCGCAACATACATACAGGCGTATACATAAATATTGCATTTAATTCAATATAACTGTTGAAAGCTTAAATTACAGCATACCAGGGAAAGTTTTTGGAAAGAGCGTAATTATTATTTTGGGATGGTATTGGTCGACATTTCAAAGTTGTTTATTCAATTAGTATTAAATTTTGTTGGCAAATTAAATAATATTTGGTGGAATGGAATGTTCTCTATTTTATCTTATTGTCCTTGGGAAAAATAAGAGCGGCCTCCATAGAAATATGTGGACAGACGGATATAATTCTACAAAGAGAGTTATTCTATATAACATTGGTTACCACCCCCATATCTTTGAAAATACTTGAAATATGACAACGCCGGCTTGATATATGTTAGACCCCCTTTAAGAGTACCGATCGTCATATTTCGACTAGCTGAGTCCGTCCATCAGTTCAACAACAGGTCACAGTTATTGTTTTTCAGCTCGCTCCAGATACCGTTTTATGACCCGAATACCACAGAATTTTGCATGGGAGGGGATCTAGCCTCGAATATATTATACATGGCAGTTTTGATAAATATCGGTCTATATTTAGCGGGTCAAATGGACCTAGACTTTTGTGTGAATAGGGCAAAATTTAATTTCTAAGGCGTATGTATTTCCTCCTAAAGGACATAGACCCGATATGATGACACTTTGTTGTTGTTCTTTCAATTGTTACTAATTATCTGTATGTATGTAGTCGAATGTGTGTGTTATACTTAAATACTTATAACTGTTTACGTATTCTATTGTAATACCCTACACAACTATGTTGTCGGGGTATAATAGCTTTGTGCAGCCCCAAGAGTGAAATATTGGTCCTAGAACAACCTTTATGTACACCGATCGTCATATCTCGACTAGCTGAGTCGATCTAGACATGTATGTCCGTCCGTCCGTCTGTCCATTATAATTTGTAAACACAATACAAGACCAATCTTCACAAAATTGTGCATGTTTTTTGAAAAGATCTGTTAATATTTATGGGATGAAATGGACCAAAAACTTTATTTTTGTCAGTTTTGCATGAAGAAGGGGATCCGGCCAAAGAATAAGCATGTCTCTTTTGATAAAGATCGGTCAATATTTAGTGGGTCAAATGGACTCATACTTTTGTGTGAAAAATGGCAAAATGTGTACTCTATGGCGTATACTACTGAAGGACATAGAACCAAAAAATTAATAGTATATCCAAAAGGAGTGGTTGGCCTTCAAATTGATACCAATTATATTGTCGTATGTGCTCGAACGTGGGAGTTACATGTAAATATTTACAGGTGCTTACATATTCAGATATTATTTAATAAACCATTACAACACTTGAGGGCGGAAATATAGGGCGCTATGAAATGTTCCATGAGGTTCCAGTTATGGTCAAGGACAACGCCTATAAATTTCTGCGATGATCAGATAATAATTTTGGGATGAAGTGGACCAAAAACAAACTTTTGTTATGTTTTTTTTATACCCTCCACCATAGTATGGAGGGTATATTAGTTTTCTTTTTCCGTTTGTAACGCATCGAAATAATCATTTCCGACCCTAGAAAGTATATATATTCTTGATCAGCGTAAAATTCTAAGACGATCTAAGAATGTCCGTCTGTCTGTTGTAATCACTCCAGCGTCTAAACGAATTGAGATAGAGCCCCAAAATTTTGCATAGAGTCGTCTTTTGTCTGCAGGCAGGTCAAGTTCGATGATGGGCTATATCGGTCCACGTTTAAGCATAGCTCCCATATAATGGCACCTCCCAATTTTCGGTATTTTGAAGTTCTTGAGCGTGTTTTTCAACCAAATTCGCTGAAATTTGGTACATGGGGTTCTTATTGGGTACCAAATTTTCCCTCTAAAAATTATAAATATAGGTCCACTTTTTCTGGTAGCCCCCATATAAGGGTACCTCCCAATTTCCAGTTTTTGGGGGGTTTTGACCGGATTTTCACCTAATTGGCTGTAATTCAGTAACTTGAGTTCTTATTGTTTAGCAAATCTCTTCACAAAAAATTATATATATAGGTCAATTTTTTCGGGTAGCCCCCATATAA
This sequence comes from Musca vetustissima, assembly GCF_032173495.1. Taxonomy (NCBI): domain Eukaryota; kingdom Metazoa; phylum Arthropoda; class Insecta; order Diptera; family Muscidae; genus Musca; species Musca vetustissima. The sequence goes on from NW_026882441.1 coordinate 37,208, forward strand.
GGGTACCCCCAATTTTCGATATTTTGAGGTTCTTGAGCGCGTTTTTCAACCGAATTCGCTGAAATTTGGTATTTTGTAGTCGTATATGGTAACAAATCTCCCCACCAAAAATTATTAATATTAACCGCTTTTTAGGGGTAGTCCCCAAATAACGCCTTATGTCTTTGTTATGTTTGTAACAGGCAAACGGAAACGAGCTAGACACATGGTTCCTTTTGAGAATATCCATAGAATCACTTTCTGAGTCGATTTATGCATGTCCGTCCGTCCGTCTGTCTGTCCGTCTGTAGATGTTAAATTGTAAACAAAGTACAGGTCGCATTTATCATCCGATTTAGATGAAATTTGGCACAAGTCACTTATTCGGCCCAAGGACGAACCCTATTGAAATTGGGTAAAATCGGTTCAGATTTAGATATAGCTCCCGTCCGTCTGTCTGTCCGTCTGTAGATGTTAAATTGTAAACAAAGTACAGGTCGCATTTATCATCCGATTTAGATGAAATTTGGCACAAGTCACTTATTCGGCTCAAGGACGAACCCTATTGAAATTGGGTAAAATCGGTTCAGATTTAGATATAGCTCCCATATATATATATATATATATATTTAACCGATTTAATGTAAACGGTCCCTATCTATCTTTCGATTTGCACGAAATTTGGTACAGCCTAATCATTTAGGTCTAGAATGATGTCTGCCAAGTTTCGTGAAAATCGGTCCAGATTTAGATATAGCTCCCATATATAGTTTCGTCCGATTTCATGTAAATGGTGCACAAAAGTCCCGATATATCTTTCGATTTGCACGAAATTTGGCATAACGTATTGAATTAAGTCTAGAGAGTTGTCTGACAAGTTTCGAGAAAATCGGTCCAGATTTAAATATAGCTTCCATATATAGTTTCGCCCGATTTCATGTAAATGGTGCCCCAAAGTCCCTATATATCTTTCGATTTGCACGAAATTTGGCATAACGTACTGAATTGAGCCTAGAATGATGTGTGCCAAGTTTCGAGAAAATCGGTTCAGATTTAGATATAGTTCACATATATATTTTCGTCCGATTTTAGGTAAATGGTGTAGCAAAGCCCCTATATATCTTTTGATTTGCAGAGTACAATTACGTCTAGAGTGCTGTGTTATGTTTCGTGAAAATCGGCTCAGATTTAGATAAATTGCAAATTGTAACTGTAAATTTTTTACTAAAGACCCAAAGTTTGTACGATTGACACACAATTTTAGTCAATGTACTGAAGTTAATATAAATTAATCTCTGGAAAGTTTCGTTCAAATCGCCATATATTTTCGTCGGATTTTAGGTAAATGGTGTACTCCTAATGTTTGTCCGATTGACATGAAATTTTGCACAACGTATAAAATTGAGAATAGAATGACGTTGTAGAGTTTTGTTGAAATATATTTCAAATGGGTGTCTGATTGAGAATACCGAATAGCGTGTATCAAATGTGCTTTAAATCGATTTACATAAATTTGTCCCATTGTACGGAAACGACTCTAAATGTGCCCGAATAAAATGAAATTTAGTACAGGTTACAGAATGACATGGATGGATGGATGATGTTGTCGCTTCACTTGTAGATAAAGATCACATATTTACGTCAATGTATCCAAAGTGTTGAAGACTATCATATAATCGGCCCAGTCCGACTTTACTACTTTCCTTAATAGTTATAATCTAATTTGTTCTAAATTTTAATACGTTATTCTGGACCTACATAGCTATCATATTGACTACGATAAATCCAATCGGCGAAGATCTTCCCCTTTCCGTCGAATTATGAAAATGGGTGGGGTACCCATAAATTAGTATATATTGACCATATATATTGACCATTTCATGCAACATTTTTCAAAGCGCACACGTGTGTCAAACGTGCTTCAAATCGGTCTCAATTAACATATAAACGAGGGTCAAAAAACCCAAGTCTGCCTGATTGTCATGATTCCCGAATGACATATATAGATCAAAATAAAATAAAATGTTTGTTCTTTGTCACGCCAATGAACCCTCAAATGTGCGTATTCGATCCAACATTTAATAAAACTTTAGGAGAATTTCTTGTGTACCCTTGGTAGATGTAGGACATCGTTTAGTCGACCTTGTCCGACTTTTGTC
>NW_026882442.1:0-39349 GCF_032173495.1 Musca vetustissima
CAAAGCGACGATGCTGGAATATGTAACAATACGTACGTATGTAAATCAACAAATAAGTAGCCGCGAATAGGCTGTAAACGTACGTATGTCACACACGTATATATGAATATATTATTTATATTTTTGTAAACGAAAATATTCAAAGCAATATGATCGAGATGTAAGGGAATAGAAAAGGAGTTCTTCGACTAATTTTACAACAAAAAATTATGGAATGTAAACGATATTTTCTCTACGAATTTAGAGAAAAACAAAATGTAACCAAATATAAAAACGAAGAATTATTACTTTTTGTTTTGTTTCTAATATTCCCGTATGGTTGTCCGCGAATGGACTTTGACCGATCGTCAGCAAAAGGAGGGAATCCGTGACGCGTTGTAATGACGGCCACACAAACAAACGAAACACTTTGTTGTTATTGTTATTGCTCACTTGCACTATACGTACCAATAATTATTTTATTAATGCTGTGGACTGTAAAAGCAGCAACCCAATGGTCCTATCCAGAAGAAGCCAATCCGTATCGCGGCTCGAAGGACCAAATGTTAAGTCCGCACTATAGGGACTTGGGTGGTTGGCAGGTATAGTGCAACAGATTCTCCAATTGAGTCAGTACGCCCAATGCGTACTCGTGAGCAAAAATGAAATAGAAATAAAACACAATATGTTTATGAATAAAAGGTTTCGACCAATGCCGAGTATTTATTGGTAACGATATTACCTTAAGGTACAACGATATGTACGGTGGCTCACGATGAAGCCTTGGTGATCACAACAATATTTGTGCAGCCAGTCGATAGCAACGAAAGTACTCAAGTAATAATAACAACAATGTTGTTGACACAAAGATGCCTAAAGGTGGCGCAAACTCAAAATGTAAACAAAAGTCCGTTGAAATCTGTCAGCCTCATACTATTACAAGGGTGTAATAAAAGGGAGTAGACAGATTTCAACGGCTACGGCCTTTTAAATCAAAGGCTAACTATTTAACTATTTTAAACAGCGATTCTTGCTTAAACAACGTATTTTGTACAATAAAACCTGTAATTTAAACTTGCGTTTATAGAATTATTATATAAAAATCCACTCCACGTTCATAATTAATATTATGAACGCAAAAATGTCAAAACATATTGGCGTAGTTGTTGCAGGCCTTCTAATTTCCAAAAAGCAGCAGGAAGAAGACACATGCTGCATATACGCCAACAAGCTAAATTGCCTCAATGTCACATGGGCATTATCCTTAATTAGGGAAAACATCTAATGCGGGCATGTGCACGACCTAGGTGATGTTTTTCCTTGCCCCTTAATACCACAAATTAAGATAATTTAATAAATTGTGATAATTTGATGTGATAATTTGTACATGTTTGGTTTATATGTGTGTTTATTTCTGTTACCCACAGCCAGAATATTTGGTAAAGAAATAAATCACTGGCCCTCAGAAAATCAAATTGAGGCCAGTAATTCGTTTTGTTGGATGATTAACAATAATATAAGGCACTTTGCAATATTGGTCATATTCTACGGGCGTTGTAGTGGGTACGGATTATACAAGTGCGGTGGAGATACTACTTCGGTGAGATTTGCCGGATTCCAAAGAGGCCACCATTAAATCTGACCGGCTCGAATATTCCATCGCCTAGTGGGAATTGCCAGGAGTGTCTATGCTCCATTATTATGCAGGCGACTGAGCAATCCTTGGTGGATATTTGAGGCCCTAAGTGAAGAACTAGTAAAACCGGAAGTAAACAGCCTGAAATAAAACAAGAGTAAATTAATCAATTATTGTACAAGTAACAGGTAACGTTGTGTTGTATAGTGATCGATCAACAGGAAATTACTTATAACGAGTGGTTTTAACTAAGGCTGAAGTAAGCTCAGTCGCTACCAGGGTCAACCTAAGGAACCACAAACCTTAAGTAAAAACACGAGTGATTACAATTTCAATCTTTATTATAATACTCTGGTGTTTACAATATGAATAATAGTCTGGATGTGAGATAAGCTTTTATGTTGGAATCCTCTAATCGATAAAAGTAGCTGGGTGTGGACGTCGGATCGTTAATAGTCGGCTGGTTACAGTCTGCTCGGGGGTGGTTAAGTCGGCACAACTAATCGGCTGGTTGGTATTCGGGTTTGTTTGTGGTCGGCTCGAATGTGTACGGCTGGTTACAGTCGGCTCGAAGACACTCGGCTAGCTGATGTCATTACGTTGGAGATCGGCTGGCTACAGTCGGCTCGAAGATACTCGGCTAGCTGATGTCGGCTCGTTGAAGATCGGCTGGCTACAGTCGGCTCGTTGAGGATCGGCTAGCTGCTGTCGGTACGTTGGAGATCGGCTGTCTACAGTGGGCTCGAAGATACTCGGCTAGCGGATGTCGGCTCGTTGAAGATCGTTGGATGCAATCGGCTCGAAGGTACTCGGCTAGCTGGTGTCGGCTCGGTGAAGATCGGCCGGCTACGGTCGGCTCGTTGGTGATCGGCAGGATATAGTCGGCTCGAAGATACTTGGCTTGCTGGTGTCGGCTCGTTGAAGATCGGCTGGCTACCGTTGGCTCGTCGGGGATCGGCAGGATACAGTAGACTTTTTATTGGTCGGCAGGTTCGGGGTTTTCAGGGTTCGGGTTTTGTCAGGGTTCGGTTAGTAGTTATTAGTATGGAGATAGCTACGAGCGGGGAGCTGGTTATGAGCGGGGGAGCTAGCTATGAGCGGGGGAGCTAGCTATGAGCGGGGGAGCTGGCAAAGAGCGGGGAGCTGGCTATGAGCGAGGAGCTGGCTATGAGCGAGGAGCTTGCAAAGAGCGAGGAGCTGGCAAAGAGAATTATTGCGTACTTCAAGGAAATTGTCTGTTGATTAATGTAATGAAGTTGAAGAACGCAGGTAATGATACTGGCTTAGATTTAGAGTGAGTCGTTATTCACTACTAAATATTGAGGTGGGTTGACATTAACTTAGGTCGTGCATAATGTATGAAACGGTCACGTTACATCTCCCCCTCACTTCGAGGAATAAAATGTACAGTGTTGATTTTATTGTGGTAAGGTTTGAGATCTTAGCCATTCACTCTCCTTTAGATATTTTATATCGAAGTTGTATTGCTGGAGCTCCAGTGCCCATCTTGTGAAGCGACCGGAGGGATTCTGTAACGAGTGCAGCCATTTCAAGGAATGGTGATCCGTTATTACGTTGAATCGGTACTCTTCGAGATATGGCCGCATTTTCTTAATGCCCCAGAGGATGGCCAGACACTCTTGTTCGGTGGACGAATATTTCTTTTCCAGATCGGAGAGCGAACGACTAGCGTATGCTATTACTGATTCGTGTTCTGCTGGTCGTTGGCACAAAACAACGCCCAAGCCCTCGAGGCTGGCGTCGGTTTGATGGAAGAATTGTCGTGTGAAGTCGGGGAATGCTAGTACGGGTGTTTCGGTCAGGTTTCGTTTCAGGTTTTCGAATGCTTCCGCTTGTAGTGGTCCCCAATTCCATTGTGCCGATTTCTTCTGAAGCAAATTTAGTGGGCTTAAAACTTTTGCGAAGTTTGGTATAGGGTAGGCATCAGGTTCACTGGCTTCGTTTAGTTGCCTGTAGTCTATACACATTCGCCAACCTCCTTGTTTCTTTCGAGCCAATACAACCGGGGCACTGTATGGACTACAAGAAGGTTCGATCTTATCTTGTGACAGGAGATTAGCGATTTCAACATTTATTACTTCAATCATGGCTGGATTGCGGGGTATGTACCGCTGTTTTATTGGTTCATGATGTTTCAATTTTATTGTGTGTTTGGCTATCGTACATAGACCCTTGGACTGCGAGAACTTTTCTGTGTGGCGTAGTAGCATAGTGCTTAACTCGGCTTCCTGTTCGGCTGTAAGAAAGTCGCGAGATGTTATCGTATGAGCATAATCGATGATCGGTTCATCCCTAGTTCGCACTATCATTTCTCCGTCCAGACTCAACCTGCAACACCGCTTCGCGAGGAAGTCCATACCCAATATCAGTGGTTCGGCCAGAGTTGGAAGCACGGAGACGGAAAGGTTAGTAGTCTTTCCTCTATACTTGACATTTAACCGAAGATCCGATTCGCAACTCGTTACCGTCTGGTCGGCCATTTGGATTATTCTTTTCGTCGTGCCGGGAGATACTCCTTTTGAAAGTAACTTCCGTCGCATAGTCTCATCAATGTAGCTAAGCGACGCTCCGGAATCAATTAGGGCATTTACGTTGATCCCCTCAGCACACACGGGAATAAAATACCGACTGACCGGTCGATGTATTGGGGATCCCGAACTCCTACGATCGGAATCTATGCAGTTGCAGTCTCGTGAAAAAACGTCATCTCTGCCACAACGAGAACAAAATCGAATCGGAATTTGTTGATAACGCCAACGCGTGTGACAAGGACGTTTGCTGCGCCAACAGTGCGTATTCCGAGAGTAGGGGGTGTCTGCTGCATGGAGCATGTGCGACGTATGAAGTTTCTCCATACGGGCCTCGTCCCGTTTTATCAGCTCGAAGTCGTCGGTCAGGCTTATCAGTTCATCTAAGGTTTGAAAGTCAGACCGCCGTACGTAATGTCTGTACTCTGGTCGAAGGCCGTCGTATATGCGATCCAGATGGTTCATCGATTTTAATTGTGGATGACGCCGCGAAGTGGTGAGCATTGTTAATATGTAATCTTTAGCTTTTTCCGTGTTGTGCTGGCGGCGATTGTAGAAGGAATGCTTTATCTGGCTCAGGTACCGCTTGGACAGGAAGAATTTTTGGGCTTCCGATCGGAAGTCGGCCCATGTGTGGATGTCGTCTCGTTTCACTCGGTACCATTTCAGCGCATTTCCTTCTAATATGGTAAGGAGTGAAGGGAGGAGATGATCATGGGGAATGTTATAACACTCGGCATGTTCTTCAATTCGCTCGAGGAAATCGATCAGATCGTGGTCACCCGAAAATTTGAGTGACCAACGGCGAATTATATTCATTACCTCGATGTATGACATTGTACTCGTTGTACGATCTATTGACGAAGGAACTTCCACAAATGCCTCTGGTAGAAATGATGGCACCGAGGTTTTAACTTCCTTCTCTAATTCCCGTAATAGGTTTTCAGCCAATGCGCGTGTTCGTTTTTCTCTAATATGTTTGCTTAGTTGTTTCCGAAGGTTATCTACAGTGTAGCCTTCGGTATGAAGTCCAACTTTTTGACTTTGTTCAATTAGCTGCTCTCGTTTCAGCAAATATATCCAGCTAAGTGATTCCGGACTCAAGAAGTCGCTTACCTCCGAATGGTTCCTACTATTATTCACGGACCACGACGAATCCTCGCTGGCGGTGGATTTCGGTTTTTCGCTGTTCGTCTTTTCGTCGGGTCCCTGCTCGGGCGCCATTTGTAACGAGTGGTTTAAACTAAGGCTGAAGTAAGCTCAGTCGCTGCCAGGGTCAACCTAAGGACCCACAAACTTTAAGTAAAAACACGAGTGATTACAATTTCAATCTTTATTATAATACTCTGGCTGGTTACAGTCGGCTCGAAGACATTCGGCTACCTGATGTTGGTACGTTGGAGATCGGCTGGCTACAGTCGGCTCGAAGATACTCGTTGAAGATCGGCTGGCTACAGTCGGCTCGAAGATACTCGGCTAGCTGATGTCGGCTCGTTGAAGATCGGCTGGCTACAGTCGGCTCGTTCAGGATCGGCTAGCTGCTGTCGGTACGTTGGAGATCGGCTGGCTACAGTCGGCTCGCAGATTCTCGGCTTGCTGATGTCAGCTCATTGGTGATCGGCTGGCTACAGTCGGCTCGTTGTAGATCGGCTAGCTACCGTCGGCTCGTTGGTGTTCGGTTGGATGCAATCGGCTCGAAGGTACTCGGCTAGCTGGTGTCGGCTCGTTGAAGATCGGCTGGCTACCGTCGGCTCGTTGGTGATCGGCTGGCTACAGTCGGCTCGAAGATACGTGGCTTGCTGTTATCGGCTCGTTGAGGATCGGCTGGCTACCGTTGGCTCGTCGGGCATCGGCAGGATACAGTCGACTCGTTGTTGGTCGGCAGGTTCGGGTTTTTCATTGTTCGGGTTTTGTCAGGGTTCGGTTAGTAGTTATTAGTATAGAGCTAGCTATGAGCGGGGAGCTGGCTATGAGCGGGGGAGCTGGCAAAGAGCGGGGAGCTGGCTATGAGCGAGGAGCTTTCAAAGAGCGAGGAGCTGGCTATGAGCGAGGAGCTTTTAAAGAGCGAGGAGCTTACAAAGAGCGGGGAGCTGGCTATGAGCGAGGCCGAACCATCGTTAAAATTCACCAGTATACGAGACTGCGGACAAGCCACACATCTTCGTCACTCGTAGTTCGTTAAGTGAATGAGTAGTTATGAAGTGAATGAGAATTATTGTGTACTTCAAGGAAATTGTCTGTTGATTAATGCAATGAAGTTGAAGAACGCAGGTAATGATACTGGCTTAGGTTTAGAGTGAGACGTTATTCACTACTAAATATTGAGGTGGATTGACATTAACTTAGGTCGTGCATAATTTATGAAACAAAACAACAGAACATTAAATTTTGTGATTTGAAACAATCAATAATTATTATAAATTTGCTTAAATACAACAAATTACAAAGGTTTAAGATATTGAAGATTAGGCTAAGAAACTATTATTATTTGTAAAGAGAATAATACTGAGGTTAAAGAGGATAGCCACAAGACAGAAGTAGAATTAATTCTGAATCTCGTTCGATAGTGTGTTGAATAAGCCGTCGACTGTAATAACGGTCAGAGGACTATACAAAATATTACAATGGTTTAAGATATTGAAGATTAGGCTTAGTAACTATTATGATTTGTAAAGAGAATAATACTAAGGTTAAAGAGGATATGCACAAGGCAGAAGTAGAATTAATTCTAAATCTCGTTCAATAGTGTGTTAAATAAGCCGTTGACTGATATAACGGCCAGAGGACTAGTAAGAGAGCTCTTTTAGTGGTTGGTTAAAGCAGCTTGTTTGTGCTGTTAGTGAGCACTGAAACGAGAAAGAAGAGATTAACCCTATTAGGAAGCCAGAAGGATTTTGCCATGTTATATATTAGCCAAGTATTGTTCTTTATCTGTCTGAAGAAAATTTTGTCAACTGTTAGGCTAAGATCAAATGCAAAGAAGTTGCTAAAGTTAAAATTCGTAAATAAATGAATTAATGTGATTATTAAGTAAAAAAAATTATGTGTTGCTAATTGTGTGAGGGGTGTGATGAGGTAAGTTTGGGAAGTTGAATGTGTGGTATGTGGGTTTCAATGAAATGTAATGTTAGGAAATTTTAAACCATGGAAGGGTGGGCCAGTGTAGGGTCGTATCATCAAGATCCTTATAGAGATGTAACGTAATATATAATAATGTTTGAATAGATTCACTCCCTCGTTCAATGAATCGGCCCCACGACGTTTCTGAGATTTTTTTGCAGCTAGCCGGGGTGCCAAAGCGGACGACCCTAAAACACACCTAACATATATTACGCCCAAACTAAAAGAATGATAAAAAGAGATACCTGATGCGCAATATTACCACCTATGCACCGAGAAATAGACCACTAGTTTAATACGAAATAGATATTAGGGAACAAAATTACCTTTTGAAGCGCGCTATGATAGTTGCAACCAATTTTGTGGGATACGAATTATGTTGTGCAATATTAGTCATAGTATGTTAAAGATTCAGTTTCAGCAAGTTATATTTGTGATCGTGCAATAACCATAAACTCGTGGAAAGGAATGTTGTATTGCCAATTTCATGGAAATTATATATATATATATATATATGCACAGCGGATTATGTCGGGACACATTTTCGATACAGTGACTATTTCGGGGACATTTTTGAATTTTGAGGCCAGTCCCCAAAAAAATATTTGCCGTAGGGACGATTTTGGGGACATTCGAGTTTTGGGGACAATTTATGTACAAATTAGGGTTTATGGTGTATGTCCTAGTTTATTATATACTAATTCTATAAACAATACTCTTTTTTATATGTATAATTACTAACATAATTTTTTTAAGAATAACAATTTTTTTCTGCGCCAGAGTTGCCGCGTTCGTAAAATATATAATTGTTCAAATAATCAGTTCTTATAACGGCTGGTTTGTGTTATGATATATAGATAGCGCCAATAATGCGTTTATACATTGGACATTATTTTCTTGTTAGAATGCATTTTTTGCATTGCACATCATAGCCAAACAATTCATTCTAACAAGACCATGATATTCAATTTATGAACGAGTTATTGGCGCAATCTGTAGATCATATCGCTAACAAACTTGCTTCGACACCCTGGTTCCTTATAAGAATTAATTTCTATGGCGGGTTTTATGATAAAGGTGCCATTTTACATGGAATAAACATCCTATATATCGTCATCATAAATGCAAACGGACGTAACTACACTTTTACTAATTTTACAGGAGAAGTAAAGAACGTTCTAAAATCTATAAAAATGGAGCATTGCTTGAAATGTATTTATTTTTTGAAACAAAACATTTTTTTTTTGTTTTTAAACTTTTTATTTATGCCAGTTACGCCTTTGACTTGATATTTTCTGAAACAAAAGGACGTAACTACAAGACAATTGTAGTACAAGAAAGTGAATAACAATTATCCGATTGAGTCCGGAGTGACGTGTGTTAAGTTTTTTTGAAATCGGTTTAGATTTAGATGATTAGTTAAAAAAATGAAGAAAAACCTTAAATTTGAGATACCGCTATATGGGGGCTACCGTAAAAACTTGACCGATATATATCAATATGAAACATCCCAGATGTAACATTAATAAAGGTTCAGAATTTCTATCCTCAATATTGAGAGCTTTGGTTTTTTACAAAACTTGCTATTGTAGCTAAGTCCATTTGAATTTCTTTAATAAGACCGCGGTTTTTGACGTTAGATGTCTAAATTTTTGTGTGAACATGTAGTTTGATTAGACGAACAATAATCAAACAAAAAGTCAATTTCGAATTTTTCTGTAGTTACGTCCGTCTGCATTTATGATGACGATATATATTCCTGATCAGCGTAAAGTTTTAAGACGATTTAGCCAAGTTCATCTGCCTGTTGTAATCACACTAGCCTCTAAACGAATTGAGAGAGATTTTCTGCAAGCAGTTTTGAAGTTAGGCTATATCGGTCCACGTTTAAGCATAGCTCTAATATATGGGTCCACCCAAATTTTCCGTATTTTAGGGTTCTTGAACAAATTTCTCCACTAAAAATTGTAAATATAGGTCTACTTTTTCTAGTAGCCTCCATATAACGGTACCCCCAATTTTCAGTATTTTGGGGGTTTTGAACGTATTTTTCGACTGAATTGGCTCTAATTGAGTACTTGAGTAGCAAATCCTTCCACAAAAAAATTATAAATATATGTCAATTTTTTGGTTAGACTCGTCGTCGTAATCATTTTTAGCATATAGCATGAAGTACAATTATAGTTATACTTTTCGGTATGTTTCCTATAGGGTATCCACAGTTCGGTCCGACCGAACTTAACGCCTTTTTCACTTGTTAATTTTTAATTATAATTTTAATCAGCATAAACTTGCGCGTGTTTTCCTTTAAAACAATCGTAAATTATGTTAACGGCACGTTTAGACTATGCCTTCCTAATCGACTCGAATTGTAAATCTAGATATCAAATCGTAACTATTTGGACTAGTATTAAAATTAAATGAAGTGGATTTGTCAGCTGTTATTTGATCACGTATATATATAGATTTCACTGCTTTGCTGATTTCTGTGGGTATTTTTTCAATCAATAGCTTCTTTTTTTATGTTATGAATATAATTCCGTTACTATTTAATTCAAATATATAATTTCAAAAAAACACTTTTTGCTTCAGAAACTTGCAATCGGGCCTATAGTGCAATGGTAAAAACTACAAAAGGCTTTACCTTCAATTAGTTGACAAAAGCAGTAAAATAAAAACAAAAATATTAAAAAAATATCAACAGAAACGTTCGGGTTGGTTGGGGCGTGCAAAGTTATGGAGATTTTGATGTTGACCTAAGAACAAAATCTTAAAATCACACAGTTAATTATATCAACCAAAAGCATGAAACATGAATATGGAGATATTATAATAATCATGAACAAATTATACATTTTCACAAAATATACATATGGGAAATTACAAAAATCTTTTAAATTCCTTAAAACTCCAGATAACGGACTAAACTAATTATAGGATTGTAGAACTCGTGATTTTACTTCGTTTAGTGTATATCGCATGAATGTCCTCACCGTAGCTTATTTGCAATTGGGCTCCAAAGACCAAAATTTGGTGCGTAAATTTTTATAAAAAACATATTTTTTGAGTCTAAAATTAAGAAACTCCATTCAAATTCCGTGGAACCGCGTGATTTTAGTTTTTTTACGTGCCGGATCTAATGAGCCCATCCATGTTAAATTCCGCCCAATAAAACGGCGGATATAGGTACCTTGAATATGGGAAAAACTGCAAAAAGTTATTTTGACAAATTCGCGTATATAATCGCGTTTTTCTTCAAATTGATTTCACATACATTCATTCTTGTGTTACCATATTCGCGAATCTGTGTGAAAATAGGTCAAAAATATATCGATACGCGAATAATATGCGTATTTTATCCAAAATCGATTGTGGAGGCACATCCGCGGTTCTTAACCGATCCTTTTAGAATAGGTGTCCTTTTGTGTATTTTCATAGGAGATTACTGAAATCGGATGCGCATAAAAATCGTAGGCACGTTACGTGATTTTTAGCCATTTTTAGGGTTTTTGCATAGTAAAGTGCATCGAGCGGCACACTTTGACCGCTAAATTAAATATCGAAAAATTCATAATTATTAAAAGACGAAACCGCATGCGCATCGACTGATTTCCACGAATACGCGAATAGCATGCTTTTTAATATTGACCATTTTTATGTATTGTAAGTGCAATATATTTAGTCATTTTTACAGACGAAACTGTTATCAGATGAATATACCGATATTTAACAATCATCTAAAACAATTTGAAGAAAAAAGCGTGGCATATTTTAGAAGATTAAGGCAAAACCGTATTCCCTTAACCATACTAAAAAAATCGGAAATTCAAAAAAACATTTCGATTTAATTAAAAAATTAATTTATTTTATTTTCAGATATCTTCATGCTTCTATTTCTTTTTCGCGACAATTTAACCGTAATTAAATGTGATTTGAGAAGTATGCAAAGAAAACAAATATGTTTAACCACTTGTGAAGAAATTCGCGAATTACAACAAATAGGATTTAATTTAATTTATATTTGAAATACAAGATTTAAAATCGCTATAACTTTCGTGCCCAGCATCCGAATTTGTGAACGCGAACATATTTCGATTCAGCATATTTTTCTTAACATATGTACCAAAAATGGTGAATGTGCTCGGAAAAAAAATTTTCAAAAATTTTTTTATCTTAATTATATTTGATGTTTTCAATTACCACCCAAAAATTAATTAAAAATAATTAGTATATGATCCAAAATCGGTGTAGCTGTTTGTAAATTACAGCAAGAAATTTCAGAAAAATATTGGAGTTTTTCTTCTATTTCAGCTGAATTTCACCGAAAAATTGACATATATAACAATGGTAACTTGTTGTCTATATATATACACCTTATAGCAAGACCCTTCCATGAAGTAATGGGACCACGTTTAGGCATATCTCCCTTATAAGGTAACCCAATTTTCGGTATCTTAGGGTTCTTGAACAAATTTCTCTACTAAAAATTATAAATATCGGTCCCCTTTTTCTAGTAGCCTCCATATAACGGTACAACCGTTAGGAATTGCTCTTCGATAGGTCAGATATGCATAAAAAATTATTTTTTTGCAAAATAGTCAGGCTTAATCCCAGTTTGTTGTTTTTATAAAAAAAACAACAACTGCGGATATAGGTACCTTGAATATGGGAAAAACTGCAAAAAGTTATTTTGACAAATTCGCGTATATAATCGCGTTTTTCTTCAAATTGATTTCACATACATTCATTCTTGTGTTACCATATTCGCGAATCTGTGTGAAAATAGGTCAAAAATATATCGATACGCGAATAATATGCGTATTTTATCCAAAATCGATTGTGGAGGCACATCCGCGGTTCTTAACCGATCCTTTTAGAATAGGTGTCCTTTTGTGTATTTTCATAGGAGATTACTGAAATCGGATGCGCATAAAAATCGTAGGCACGTTACGTGATTTTTAGCCATTTTTAGGGTTTTTGCATAGTAAAGTGCATCGAGCGGCACACTTTGACCGCTAAATTAAATATCGAAAAATTCATAATTATTAAAAGACGAAACCGCATGCGCATCGACTGATTTCCACGAATACGCGAATAGCATGCGTTTTAATATTGACCATTTTTATGTATTGTAAGTGCAATATATTTAGTCATTTTTACAGACGAAACTGTTATCAGATGAATATACCGATATTTAACAATCATCTAAAACAATTTGAAGAAAAAAGCGTGGCATATTTTAGAAGATTAAGGCAAAACCGTATTCCCTTAACCATACTAAAAAAATCGGAAATTCAAAAAAACATTTCGATTTAATTAAAAAATTTATTTATTTTATTTTCAGATATATTCATGCTTCTATTTCTTTTTCGCGACAATTTAACCGTAATTAAATGTGATTTGAGAAGTATGCAAAGAAAACAAATATGTTTAACCACTTGTGAAGAAATTCGCGAATTACAAAAAATAGGATTTAATTTAATTTATATTTGAAATACAAGATTTAAAATCGCTATAACTTTCGTGCCCAGCATCCGAATTTGTGAACGCGAACATATTTCGATTCAGCATATTTTTCTTAACATATGTACCAAAAATGGTGAATGTGCTCGGAAAAAAAATTTTCAAAAATTTTTTTATCTTAATTATATTTGATGTTTTCAATTACCACCCAAAAATTAATTAAAAATAATTAGTATATGATCCAAAATCGGTGTAGCTGTTTGTAAATTACAGCAAGAAATTTCAGAAAAATATTGGAGTTTTTCTTCTATTTCAGCTGAATTTCACCGAAAAATTGACATATATAACAATGGTAACTTGTTGTCTATATATATACACCTTATAGCAAGACCCTTCCATGAAGTAATGGGACCACGTTTAGGCATATCTCCCTTATAAGGTAACCCAATTTTCGGTATCTTAGGGTTCTTGAACAAATTTCTCTACTAAAAATTATAAATATCGGTCCCCTTTTTCTAGTAGCCTCCATATAACGGTACAACCGTTAGGAATTGCTCTTCGATAGGTCAGATATGCATAAAAAATTATTTTTTTGCAAAATAGTCAGGCTTAATCCCAGTTTGTTGTTTTTATAAAAAAACAACAACTATTTATTAGTGGGGAATGTATGGCATTGTCCGCCGAGGGGTAAGGCAGGGAAGACTATAGTTTCGGATCTCGCCACTGATCCTCATCAGTTCCCTTAGTTTTTTGTTGGGATATTCTCCCCAGAAGCTATTAATAGCTTCTTTACAAAAAACCTTTCAAACCCAAATTTCTCTTGTGACAATTCGAAGTTCTTACGTTACCAGCAATACGACCCCAATGAGAAGTTCGTTTCGTTGGCGCCTGACTTCGTGGTCAACAAGGCATTTACAGACAAATACAATACATTTCCCACACAAAATTATATTAATTATGAATTAAAAAAATATGTTTTAAGCAGTTGACATGTTAAACTGTTATTTTGAAGTTTATAATTTTACAGCATACTTTAAGGAGAAACGTTTTTTTGGACAAAAGCAGGGTTGCATTTTAAATTATTTCGATTTAGCATAGGCATACGTTTTGGTAATTTAATCGAAATAATGTACCTTATCACTATAAAAACTATTGTCTGTTGTCTAAAGTGTTATGTGTCTGATTCCGTTACTATTTGATTTAAATACTACACCTTTTTCAGATGTTATTCAAAACATTTCAATTGCAATTCGAGAATTTCATTGGTAATTCGAAAACTCAATTTGCAATTTATAACATTTCATTTGTAATTCGAGAATGTAATTGGTAATTCACAACATTTCATTTGTAATTTTAAACATTTCATATGTAATTCAAATAATTCCATCTAAAATTTAAAAAAATTTCATTTGTAATTCGTATATTTCCATTCAAAATTCGCAGAGTTGCATTTAATATTCAAATAAATCCACTTAAAATTCAAAGAATTGAATTTGAAATTCATAAAATTTCACTTGTAATTCATAATATTTAGTTTGGAATTCGTAACAATTCATTTCAAATTCATACATATTCCTTGTGTGTTACCAAGAATATTTTTCGTATTTAAACTTAAATGTTATGAATAGCAAATGAAATGTTATGTATTTCAAATCAAATTTTAAGAATTTCAAATGCAATTATTTAAATTGTTAATGGAATTTTATTATTTTTAAATGACATTTTATGAATTTCAAATGCAATCCTTATAATTTCAAATGGAAGTTAATGAATTTCAAATGGAATTCTATTAATTATAAATGAAATTCTCGAATTACAACTGATATGTTATGAAATGCAAATGGAATTCTCGAATTGCAAATTGTATGTCGTGAATTACAAATGGAATTCTCGAATTACATTTGATATGTTTTGAATAATATGTGAAAAAGGTGTAGCTCGAAGTGCCCGCTACTGCGTATGCGGAAAGGGAATAACAAAAGAAATAAATAATATTTATATGAATACTCTATAAATTGTTGTACTATAATTCCGAATTTCACTTCTATGCCTACATCTAATATCAAATTTTACCATTTAGTACCACCCTTCATACACATAAGCACTAATTTCCGAAATCTCTTTCTTTTTTCCATTATACAGATTGAACAGTGCTAAAAATTTCAATTATATATTTTACTAAATACCTACAGGTTCGGTTCATAAAATTTCACTAAATTTAGTGGCAGTTAATACCAAAATTTAAGTTTCCAGCTCTCTCCAAATCTAAGAATTTCAGCCCCATCCATTCACCCAAATCCCAATTGTACCAAATTTAGTACCATTTAGTACTTTTCATACTCAAAAGTAAGAATTTCTAAAACTACATCAATCCTACACTCTAACAATACCCTTAATTCCGGCAAAGTCCATATTGTATTAAATTAGTACCTATCGTACTCATAAGTACGAATTTCCAAAAAAAAACTCTTCGATCCCGCTTTCAAATGGTAATCGTAAGTTGAAATTTAAGAATTCCACCTCTATCTGTTCATTGAAATCCAAATTGTACCATACTTGGTACCATTCTGTATTTTTCGTATCCATATTCCAAACCAATCACAATAATACACTCCGACAGTGATCATAATTTGCAGCTCTCCGGATTCTACACCTTTTTCACATGTTATTCAAAACATATCAAATGTAATTCGAGAATTCCATTTTTAATTCACAATAAACACTTTTTAATTCGAGAATTCCATTTGCAATTCATAACATATCAGTTGTAATTCGAGAATTTCATTTGTAATTAATAGAATACCTTTCGAAATTCATAGAATTCCATTTGAAATTCATAAACTTCCATTTGAAATTCTAAGTATTGCATTTGAAAATCATAAAATTTAATTTGATATTAATAAAATTCCGTTTGAAATTTAAATAATTCCACTTGAAATTCTTAACATTTCATTTGCAATACATAACATTTCATTTGTTTTTCATAACATTTAATTTTAAATTCGAAAATTATTAATGGTAACACACAAGGAATGTGTATGAATTTGAAATGAATTGTTACGAATTACAAGTGAAATTTTCTGAATTACAAGTGAAATATTATAAATTTCAAGTTGAATACTTTGAATTTTAAACGGATTTCTTTGAATTTCAAATGAAACTCTACAAATTTCAAATAGAAATATAACAATTACAAATGAAATTTTTTAAATTACAAATGAAATTTTTTGAATTTCATATGAAAAGTTTTAAATTACAAATCAAATGTTGTTCAACACTTTCACCAAAGTTAAAATTGTACCAAATTGTATACTTTTCTTAACACTTAGTACGAATTCCTAAAACGACCTCATTCATGCACTCCAATAATAATCGTAAGTCCACATTTAAGGCTACCAGCTCTATTCGTTCACAAACATATAAATTGTACCAAATTTAGTACCATTTATTACTTTTCGTAGATGTAAATTCGATTTTCCAAAACTTCCTCAATTCTACACTCCAACACAAACTTTAATCAAAAAATCAAGATTCCATCCCTATACGTTCACATAGATCTAAGTTGGACCATATTTAGTTCCATTTAGTACTTTTGGTATTTATAAGTTCGAATTACCAACACTACCTCAATCACGTACACTAATAGTAATTTTAATTCCAAATATAATTTTTTCAACTTTATCCGTTCACTCAAAACTAAATTGTATGAAATTTAGTACAATTTAGTACACATAATTAAGAATTTTCAAAATTACCCCAATTTCTTAATCATACACTTCCAACAGTAATTCTCGAATTACATTTGATATGTTTTGAATAATATGTGAAAAAGGTGTAGCTCGAAGTGCCCGCTACTGCGTATGCGGAAAGGGAATAACAAAAGAAATAAATAATATTTATATGAATACTCTATAAATTGTTGTACTATAATTCCGAATTTCACTTCTATGCCTACATCTAATATCAAATTTTACCATTTAGTACCACCCTTCATACACATAAGCACTAATTTCCGAAATCTCTTTCTTTTTTCCATTATACAGATTGAACAGTGCTCAAAATTTCAATTATATATTTTACTAAATACCTACAGGTTCGGTTCATAAAATTTCACTAAATTTAGTGGCAGTTAATACCAAAATTTAAGTTTCCAGCTCTCTCCAAATCTCAGAATTTCAGCCCCATCCATTCACCCAAATCCCAATTGTACCAAATTTAGTACCATTTAGTACTTTTCATACTCAAAAGTAAGAATTTCTAAAACTACATCAATCCTACACTCTAACAATACCCTTAATTCCGGCAAAGTCCATATTGTATTAAATTAGTACCTATCGTACTCATAAGTACGAATTTCCAAAAAAAAACTCTTCGATCCCGCTTTCAAATGGTAATCGTAAGTTGAAATTTAAGAATTCCACCTCTATCTGTTCATTGAAATCCAAATTGTACCATACTTGGTACCATTCTGTATTTTTCGTATCCATATTCCAAACCAATCACAATAATACACTCCGACAGTGATCATAATTTGCAGCTCTCCGGATTCTACACCTTTTTCACATGTTATTCAAAACATATCAAATGTAATTCGAGAATTCCATTTTTAATTCACAATAAACACTTTTTAATTCGAGAATTCCATTTGCAATTCATAACATATCAGTTGTAATTCGAGAATTTCATTTGTAATTAATAGAATACCTTTCGAAATTCATAGAATTCCATTTGAAATTCATAAACTTCCATTTGAAATTCTAAGTATTGCATTTGAAAATCATAAAATTTAATTTGATATTAATAAAATTCCATTTGAAATTTAAATAATTCCACTTGAAATTCTTAACATTTCATTTGCAATACATAACATTTCATTTGTTTTTCATAACATTTAATTTTAAATTCGAAAATTATTAATGGTAACACACAAGGAATGTGTATGAATTTGAAATGAATTGTTACGAATTACAAGTGAAATTTTCTGAATTACAAGTGAAATATTATAAATTTCAAGTTGAATACTTTGAATTTTAAACGGATTTCTTTGAATTTCAAATGAAACTCTACAAATTTCAAATAGAAATATAACAATTACAAATGAAATTTTTTAAATTACAAATGAAATTTTTTGAATTTCATATGAAAAGTTTAAAATTACAAATCAAATGTTGTTCAACACTTTCACCAAAGTTAAAATTGTACCAAATTGTATACTTTTCTTAACAATTAGTACGAATTCCTAAAACGACCTCATTCATGCACTCCAATAATAATCGTAAGTCCACATTTAAGGCTACCAGCTCTATTCGTTCACAAACATATAAATTGTACCAAATTTAGTACCATTTATTACTTTTCGTAGATGTAAATTCGATTTTCCAAAACTTCCTCAATTCTACACTCCAACACAAACTTTAATCAAAAAATCAAGATTCCATCCCTATACGTTCACATAGATCTAAGTTGGACCATATTTAGTTCCATTTAGTACTTTTGGTATTTATAAGTTCGAATTACCAACACTACCTCAATCACGTACACTAATAGTAATTTTAATTCCAAATATAATTTTTTCAACTTTATCCGTTCACTCAAAACTAAATTGTATGAAATTTAGTACAATTTAGTACACATAATTAAGAATTTTCAAAATTACCCCAATTTCTTAATCATACACTTCCAACAGTAATTTTATTCCAAATTTAGGTTTTCCGTGTCTAACCTTTCACTCAAATCTAAACCATTTGGTACGGTTCGTACCAATAAGTACGAATTTTCTTAACTACCTCAATCGTGTTCTCTGACAGTGAGAGTGGGGAATGTATGGCATTGTCCGCCGAGGGGTAAGGCAGGGAAGACTATAGTTTCGGATCTCGCCACTGATCCTCATCAGTTCCCTTAGTTTTTTGTTGGGATATTCCCCAGAAGCTATTAATAGCTTCTTTACAAAAAACCTTTCAAACCCAAATTTCTCTTGTGACAATTCGAAGTTCTTACGTTACCAGCAATACGACCCCAATGAGAAGTTCGTTTCGTTGGCGCCTGACTTCGTGGTCAACAAGGCATTTACAGACAAATACAATACATTTCCCACACAAAATTATATTAATTATGAATTAAAAAAATATGTTTTAAGCAGTTGACATGTTAAACTGTTATTTTGAAGTTTATAATTTTACAGCATACTTTAAGGAGAAACGTTTTTTTGGACAAAAGCAGGGTTGCATTTTAAATTATTTCGATTTAGCATAGGCATACGTTTTGGTAATTTAATCGAAATAATGTACCTTATCACTATAAAAACTATTGTCTGTTGTCTAAAGTGTTATGTGTCTGATTCCGTAACTATTTTATTTAAATAC
Source organism: Musca vetustissima (assembly GCF_032173495.1). Lineage (NCBI taxonomy): Eukaryota > Metazoa > Arthropoda > Insecta > Diptera > Muscidae > Musca > Musca vetustissima. The sequence goes on from NW_026882442.1 coordinate 19,110, forward strand.
TACACCTTTTTCAGATGTTATTCAAAACATTTCAATTGCAATTCGAGAATTTCATTGGTAATTCGAAAACTCAATTTGCAATTTATAACATTTCATTTGTAATTCGAGAATGTAATTGGTAATTCACAACATTTCATTTGTAATTTTAAACATTTCATATGTAATTCAAATAATTCCATCTAAAATTTAAAAAATTTCATTTGTAATTCGTATATTTCCATTCAAAATTCGCAGAGTTGCATTTAATATTCAAATAAATCCACTTAAAATTCAAAGAATTGAATTTGAAATTCATAAAATTTCACTTGTAATTCATAATATTTTGTTTGGAATTCGTAACAATTAATTTCAAATTCATACATATTCCTTGTGTGTTACCAAGAATATTTTTCGTATTTAAACTTAAATGTTATGAATAGCAAATGAAATGTTATGTATTTCAAATCAAATTTTAAGAATTTCAAATGCAATTATTTAAATTGTTAATGGAATTTTATTATTTTTAAATGACATTTTATGAATTTCAAATGCAATCCTTATAATTTCAAATGGAAGTTAATGAATTTCAAATGGAATTCTATTAATTATAAATGAAATTCTCGAATTACAACTGATATGTTATGAAATGCAAATGGAATTCTCGAATTGCAAATTGTATGTCGTGAATTACAAATGGAATTCTCGAATTACATTTGATATGTTTTGAATAATATGTGAAAAAGGTGTAGCTCGAAGTGCCCGCTACTGCGTATGCGGAAAGGGAATAACAAAAGAAATAAATAATATTTATATGAATACTCTATAAATTGTTGTACTATAATTCCGAATTTCACTTCTATGCCTACATCTAATATCAAATTTTACCATTTAGTACCACCCTTCATACACATAAGCACTAATTTCCGAAATCTCTTTCTTTTTTCCATTATACAGATTGAACAGTGCTCAAAATTTCAATTATATATTTTACTAAATACCTACAGGTTCGGTTCATAAAATTTCACTAAATTTAGTGGCAGTTAATACCAAAATTTAAGTTTCCAGCTCTCTCCAAATCTAAGAATTTCAGCCCCATCCATTCACCCAAATCCCAATTGTACCAAATTTAGTACCATTTAGTACTTTTCATACTCAAAAGTAAGAATTTCTAAAACTACATCAATCCTACACTCTAACAATACCCTTAATTCCGGCAAAGTCCATATTGTATTAAATTAGTACCTATCGTACTCATAAGTACGAATTTCCAAAAAAAAACTCTTCGATCCCGCTTTCAAATGGTAATCGTAAGTTGAAATTTAAGAATTCCACCTCTATCTGTTCATTGAAATCCAAATTGTACCATACTTGGTACCATTCTGTATTTTTCGTATCCATATTCCAAACCAATCACAATAATACACTCCGACAGTGATCATAATTTGCAGCTCTCCGGATTCTACACCTTTTTCACATGTTATTCAAAACATATCAAATGTAATTCGAGAATTCCATTTTTAATTCACAATAAACACTTTTTAATTCGAGAATTCCATTTGCAATTCATAACATATCAGATCTGTAATTTGAGAATTTCATTTGTAATTAATAGAATACCTTTCGAAATTCATAGAATTCCATTTGAAATTCATAAACTTCCATTTGAAATGCTAAGTATTGCATTTGAAAATCATAAAATTTAATTTGATATTAATAAAATTCCGTTTGAAATTTAAATAATTCCACTTGAAATTCTTAACATTTCATTTGCAATACATAACATTTCATTTGTTTTTCATAACATTTAATTTTTAATTCGAAAATTATTAATGGTAACACACAAGGAATGTGTATGAATTTGAAATGAATTGTTACGAATTACAAGTGAAATTTTCTGAATTACAAGTGAAATATTATAAATTTCAAGTTGAATACTTTGAATTTTAAACGGATTTCTTTGAATTTCAAATGAAACTCTACAAATTTCAAATAGAAATATAACAATTACAAATGAAATTTTTTAAATTACAAATGAAATTTTTTGAATTTCATATGAAAAGTTTAAAATTACAAATCAAATGTTGTTCAACACTTTCACCAAAGTTAAAATTGTACCAAATTGTATACTTTTCTTAACAATTAGTACGAATTCCTAAAACGACCTCATTCATGCACTCCAATAATAATCGTAAGTCCACATTTAAGGCTACCAGCTCTATCCGTTCACAAACATATAAATTGTACCAAATTTAGTACCATTTATTACTTTTCGTAGATGTAAATTCGATTTTCCAAAACTTCCTCAATTCTACACTCCAACACAAACTTTAATCAAAAAAATCAAGATTCCATCCCTATACGTTCACATAGATCTAAGTTGGACCATATTTAGTTCCATTTAGTACTTTTGGTATTTATAAGTTCGAATTACCAACACTACCTCAATCACGTACACTAATAGTAATTTTAATTCCAAATATAATTTTTTCAACTTTATCCGTTCACTCAAAACTAAATTGTATGAAATTTAGTACAATTTAGTACACATAATTAAGAATTTTCAAAATTACCCCAATTTCTTAATCATACACTTCCAACAGTAATTTTATTCCAAATTTAGGTTTTCCATGTCTAACCTTTCACTCAAATCTAAACCATTTGGTACGGTTCGTACCAATAAGTACGAATTTTCTTAACTACCTCAATCGTGTTTTCTGACAGTGAACTTCATTGAAATTTCACGTTTCCATTTCTATTCGTCCTATTAAATCGAATTAAAGCTTAGTACCTTTTAGTATACATACATTACAACAGTAATTTTAATCCCAAATTGCAGAATTCTAGCCCTAACTGTTCACACAAAAACAAATGATAAAATATTTAGTACCATTTAGTAGGTTTTTTTCCCATAAGTACGAATTTCCTAAACCAAATCAATCCTACACTCCAACAGTAATTTTAATGCACAAGATCAAGTTGTACCATTTAGTACACATAAGTACTTTACTTTCATATTTCAATTCTACACTTCAACAATAACCATTATCCAAATTTTAGGTTTCCAGATCTCTCCGTTCACTCACACCCAAATTGTACCAAATCTAGTTCCATTTAGTACTATTCGTACACATAAATACGAATTCCCAAAGCTGTCTTTATAGCTCAATCCTCAACAGTAATCTTTATTCCAAATGTCAGTGTTTTAGCTCCATCCATTCACCCATAATCCAAATTGTACCAAATTTAGTAACATTTAGTAGTTTCGAAATTTAGTACTTTTAGTCCTTATCATACACATAAGTACTCAAAATTTCATGCTTCTAGCTTCAGCCGTTTCGTCTTGGCGATAATCTCACAGTCACTCACTCACTTATCACTAAGCTCCTTTATATATTAAGGTTATACACGGCATTCTCGATTTAATTTATTACCGAGAAATGACCCTTAATCCCATCAGTGACCCTTAATCCAGTGTCAATGACACTTAATCCGGATTAAGCCTTAATCCCCTCAATGATCCTTCATCCGGAGTCAATGACCTTTAATCCCCTCAGTGACCCTTAATCCGGATTAAGCCTTAATTCCCTCAATGACCCTTAATCCGGGGTCAATAACCCTTAATCCCCTTAATGACCCTTAATCCCCTTAGTGACCCTTAATCCGGGGTCAATGACCCTTAATCCCCTTAGTTACCCTTAATCCGGATTAAGCCTTAATCCCCTCAATGACCTTAATCTGGGGTCACTGACCCCGGATTAAGGGTCATTGACCTCGGATTAGGGTCATTGAGGGGATTAGGGCTTAATCCGGATTAAGGGTCACTGAGGGGATCAAAGGTCATTGACCCCGGATTAAGGGTCACTAAGGGGATTAAGGGTCATTAAGGGGATTAAGGGTTATTGACCCCGGATTAAGGGTCATTGAGGGAATTAAGGCTTAATCCGGATTAAGGGTCACCGAGGGGATCAAAGGTCATTGACCCCGGATTAAGGGTCACTGAGGGGATTAAGGGTCATTGAGGGGATTAAGGGTCATTGACCCCGGATTAAAGGTCATTGACCCCGGATTAAGGATCACTGAGAGGATTAAGGCTTAATCGGGATTAAGGGTCATTGACCCCGGATTAAGATCATTGAGGGGATTAAGGCTTAATACGGATTAAGGGTCACTAGGGGGATTAAGGGTCATTGACCCCGGATTAAAGGTCATTGACCCCGGATTAAGGGTCACTGAGGGGGGGCTGGAATTCTGCAATTTGGGTTTAAAAATACGTTTGGAATGTGTGTGTACCAAAAGGTACTAAACTTGGTACAATTTCGATTTAATTGAACGAAAATTGTTGGAAACTCGAACTTATAGGTATGAAAAGTAATAAATGGTACGAAATATAGTACAATTTAGATCTTTATGAACGTATAGGGAGTTTGAATTGTTTGATTAAAGTTACTGTTGGAGTGTAGAATTAAGGAAGTTTTGGAAAATCGATTTTACGTCTACGACAAGTAATAAATTTTGTTCAATTTGTTCAATATTTGTATTACGGATAAAGCTGATAGTCTTAAATTTGCACTGAAGATTATTATTGAAGTGCATGAAAGAGGTAGTTTTGGAAATTCGTACTTATTGGTAAGAAAATTATTAAATTTGGTACAATTTTAACTTTGGTGAACGTGAAGAATCCAGTTATCCTGAAAGCCGCAACTAAGATTAGGATGTATGGTAACTAAATGGTACTAAATTTAGTACTAAACGGTACTAAATTTAGTACTAAATGGTACTAAATTTAGTACAATTAGGGTTTGGATTACTGTTGAAGTGTAGGATTGAGTTTTGGAGACAGCTTGGCAAATTCGGATTTATATGTACGAATGTGTACTAAATGCACTAAATTTGGAACAAATTGGATTTGGGTAATGGAAATTTAGAAGTACGATTGATATATGGGGATAGCCTTGAAGAAGTGTACTTATGTGTTTAAAAAATGCTGAATGGAAGTAAATGTGGAACCTGTAGGTATTTGTTAAAATATATGATTGAAATTCTGATCACTTTTAAATCTGTATAATGGAAAAAGAAAGAGATTTCAGAAATTAGTGCTTATGTGTATGAATAGTACTAAATGGTAATAAACAACAACACCCTAAGAAGAACTAAAAAATTTAATCGGACAACTCCTTTGGTTTTTACAATTACCCGCCCCTCAAATTCGATTTGCTTATGACAAATCAAAATCCAGCCAGCCACTCACAATATTTAATACCATTTTTTTCGCCCATGTGCTGCATTTCGAGTTTGCTCGAATGTGAAACATTTTCCCAAATTTGGTGTGCTCCATTCCGAATTCCCAAAAAAATATTGGGAATATAATTCGAGCACATATAGCCTTGTGAATTGAAAACGAAATGAGATCGTACGTGTTTTTCTGAGCACGTACAAGTTGAAAAAGAACACTTAAGTAATATTTAACGTGTTTTTACAATATTTATTTAAAAAATGCAGTATTTACATTAGTTGTTATAGTAAAATTAAATAAAATAAAAAAGGGTTCCTTTTATCAAAAACAGCGCGTAACATTTTTGAGATCAATCTGGCAACTTAACCACAATATGATCAAAATAAAAATAGAATCTATAAAAAATCTACTTTTAAGATTTTCAATAGTCCTTTTAATAATGTTTCTTGCAGATGTGTGCACTTTATTATATCGATGTTGACAAGATCCATGCTCCACTTGTTTATAGGGCGTCATCAAAAATGTTTGTAAAGCGTAACCACTGTCTCCTAGAAGCATACCATTTCCTCTTGTGTTAATGCTGCCTAGCTGCACTCATATGCCAAATAAAAGCATCATGGCTGGATCCTGGTCTGCAGCTGTCCACAGCTTGCACACACTTCGTCTTCCAGGACTTTCATTACTCTCCACAATATTTTACACATTGTTGTGCGATCAACACTTATATTTAAATCATTTGCCACTGCTAACTGGAGGCTTTCGGGAATGACAATATCCATAAATGCTTATTTTAACACGTTCCAGTATCATTAGAATTTTTCTGGTAGAAACCAGGGCAATTAATAAGCCAGCAGGCATATTTTTTCTTAATTTTGTTGGTAAACAAATTGCAAATTCCAATGAAACATATGTTTATTATTGAACACATTTCGTAATACATTGAACACAGCTATGCTTCCGAGCAGCACTTTCGCTCGAAATTGAGCACACCATTTTGCACAACATGGGAATTTAAAAAAGTATGGGAATTCAAAAACTTTCGGAACATGTCACATGGGCGTTTATTTTATTTTTTATTCGACACCGTAGTAATGTGCTTGGGGGTGTGTGTTGGTGTGCCCCCAAATCATGATTTTCATAATATCAAAAATATTGAATTACTAGCATATGCCCGCAACTTCGTTAGCGAATCTAGGAAATATTTAAACATGCATTAACATATTATTTTATTTTCACTACAAACTGCATATGTCAGAAAATCCAATTCACACATTATTATCGACCATAAATTAAATTTGAGTACCATTTAGTACCAAATTTCATTATCCATTTAGCACACATTATTTCAATAAGTACCCTGTTCAACCATCCAACAAAATTTCATGCATATCCCGATCCTACACCTCCACAATGATTCCAAATTTAAATTTCAGGATTCCAACTATATTGGTTCACCCACAATTTAAATTTTACCAAATTTAGTACACAGTAGTACGAATTTCCAAAACCTCTTTTTTACCCCCAAACCAACACCCCCACATTGATACTAAATCCAAGTTTCAGGATTCCAACACTATCGGTTTACCCACAATCCAAATTGTACAAAATTTAGTACACAGTAGTACCAATTTCCAAAACTTCTTACATACCCCAATCCTACACCCCCACAGTGATTCAAAATCCAAGTTTCAGGATTCTAAATCTATCGGTTCACCCACAATTCAAATTGTACAAAATTTAGTACAAAGTAGTACGAAATTCCAAAACCTCCTTCTTACCGCAAACCAACACCCCCACAGTGATCCTAAATTTATGTTTCAGGACTCAATCTCTATCAGTTCACCCACAATTCAAATTGTACCAAATTTAGTACAAAGTAGTACGGATTTTCAGAACCCCCTTTTTACCCCAAACGAACACCCCCACAGTGATCTAAAATCCAAGTTTAAGGATTAAAACTCTATCGCTTCTCCCACAATTTACATTGTACCAAATTTAGTACACTTAGTACAGTGATTCCAAATCCAAGTTTCAGGATTCTAACTCTATCGATTCACCCACAATCCAAATAGTACCAAATTTAGTACATAGTAGTACCAATTTCCAGATTTTCCTACATACCCCAATCCTACACCTCATCTCTTCAGTTCAACTCTTTCGGTTCACACACAATTTAAATTGTACCAAATTTAGTACACTTAGTTCAAATTTCTAAAACTTCCTACATACCCCAACAGTGATCCCAAATCCAAGTTTTAGGATTCCAACTCCAAACTCCCTACATATCTCAATCTTAAACCTCAACAATGATCCTGACTCCAAATTTCATGATTCTACCTCTATTGGTTCACCTAAAATTCAAATTGTATCAAATTTAGTACCATTTAGTACACATTCGTACATATAAATCCGAATTTGCAAAGCTGTCTCCAAAACTCAATCCTACACATCAACAGTAATCTAAATTCCAAACCTCATGATTTCAGACCTATCTATTCACCCAAACCCTAATTGTACTAAATTTAGTACCATTTAGTACACATAATTACGCATTTTCAAAACTACCACCATGTATCAATCCTCCAACCTTAATTTTCAAATGTAGCTCGTAGTTCTTATTTAGGTTGTATTTTAATTTATACGTTTTATGAAATAAAAAATCGGTATCGCGAAGAAATCGCCAAACTATATATATGGTGGATGGTAATAATGAGTACTTCATGTGTAAACAAATTTGTATCCATATACTTATACTTATGTTTTAAAGAAATATACCCAAAATCACATCTATGTCACTTATTATCAGTTTTAATGCTTATTATATTCTATAGTCCACATATAATGGGGTAGTCCACATATAACCCCCTTTTATATATTAAAATAGTTATCTGATTTGTTCCGCGTTTTGAGTTTGTTTCTAAGACTCAATGATAATGAACTATAGCCGCATTTAGACCTAGCCCCTGTGTGGAGGTTTCATAAGGAGTGGACCGATATTCCCCATCTTCGAATTTGAATTATCCATTAAAAATTTCTGAAATTTGTATTATGGTTTACATAATCCGTTTTTAGACATGTTGGTATAGGTCCACTTTTTGATATGTTCCTTTTATTTTCATTTCTAGTACGTGTCAGTATATCTATGGTGGAGGGTATCCAAAGTTCGGCCGGCCAAACTTAACGCGTTTTCACTTGTTTACCCACAAAACATATAAACTAAAATACCAGCTAAATAAAAACTACAAACTAAAGTTATTTAATTCTATATATTCTTACATCAGCAAATATTTCATTGTAGAAACATATTTCACTTATGTTTGTTTTGAAAATCATTTAAAATTTTTTTTATATAAATGATAATGATATTAGAAATGAGCCATTTTGTTTATTCTTTGATTAACTTCTCTTCTTGACAATCTTCAATTTTAATGTCAAATGCTTGGTATAGTATTAAATTGTTATTCCCCCAAAATATTGAGGGTATATATCGTTTTTTTCCGTTTGTAACTCATCGAAATAATCATTTCAGATTCGGTATTTCTTGATAAGCGTAAATTCTATCACGATTTAAGCCTGCCCGTCTGCCACTTGTAACCACTTTAGCCTTTTCAGCCGACTTCGCTGATATTTGGTACAAATGGTTCTTATTAGGTACGAAATCTTTCCACTAAAAATTAAAAATATCAGTTCCAAGTAATCATACACCCAATTTTCGGTATTTTGGGGGTTTTGAGAGCGTTTTTCGATCACAAATTTGGCAATTTGCATTCTTATTAGGCACCAAACTACGCCACTAAAAATTGTATTCGATATTTTGAGGGTTTTTGTTTACAATTTAACATGGACAGACAGACAGACGGACATGCAAAAACCGACTTAGAAAGTTCTATTTTGCTTTCAAACTGAAAGTTTAAGGCTATATTTTCTAGCAGTGGACGTCTAAATGTCACACACACTATAAGAAATAGCTTTATTCTATCGCATTTTCGTCAATACAAGCACGTTTCGTCTTATATACGAAATTTCAAAACATATTAAAGGAATATTTTTAAAGACAAACTCAAAAACATTTTACGGAAATAATATTGCACTATTTGTATATGGCCGAATGTGCCCCACTTTAAAATGCCGAATCTACCCCGAATATACTTTTTATAGTCTTTTTTTAATTTTTTCTATCAATATTGTAAAAACGTTATATTTTTAATTATTTCTATAATAACACACATCGTAATTAGCCACTTTTTAATAATATTGCCTCAACATTTGAAAACTTTTATACTCGAATTACTTACGAAATGGAAATATTACAAAAGCATCTGTAAACATACAAAAACCCGTGCATGCAAATAAGTTTATTAGCTAGAGATTTCAACCTTTGTCACAGTTATTTATTTATTTCGATATTCGATACCTATGTATCGAAACTAGTGATATACGGTGAGAGCTTCGTATCGAAAACGCGATTGCCGAAGGTTCCCCAGTCCCCCAGTGAAAAAATTGTTTTGTTTTTATATTTAAGATTCATTTTAATTGATTTTTCAAAATCTGATTTCACATTTGTAATCTGTGGCCATACCTCTAAAAAAATTTTCCACAATAATTTAATTTATTCAACGTTTAAAATATATATATATATATATATATAAATGAAAATGTAGGGAAAATACCAAAAAGTGGAAAAAGTGGAAACCATAATGTGAACCAGGTTCCAGAAAATGTTGATTTCATCCAACCTGTGCCTTTCTTATTATTCTTCCCAACTTAGTTCAGGTTCGAAAATGTGGATTATCATTCCACTGTGGAGACATTAAGTGCCCAATAAGAACCCAACGTACCAAATTTCAGCGAATTCGGTTGAAAAACACGGTCAAGAACCCGAAATACCGAAAATTGGGGGGTACCCTTATATGGGAGCTATGCCTAAACGTGGACCGATATACCCATCTTCGAACTTGACCTGCCGGCAGCCAAAAAACAGTCCTATGTCAAAATTCAGCACCCTATCTCAATTCCTTCAGAAGATAGTGTGATTACAACGGACGGACGGACAGGCGGACGGACATGACTAGATCGTCTTAGAATTTTACCCTGATCAAGAATATATATACTTGATAGGGTCGGAAATGAATATTTCGATGAGTTAGAAACAGAAACAGAATATAAATATAAATAATTCAGGTCCGAAAATGTGGACTATCGGTCCACTGTGGAGACATTTAGTACCCAATAAGAACCCAACGTACCAAATTTCAGCGAATTCGGTTGAAAAACACGATCAAGAACCCGAAATACCGAAAATTGGAGGGTACCCTTATATGGGAGCTATGGCTAAACGTGGACCGATATATCCCGTCTTCGAACTTGACCTGCCTGCAGACAAAAGACAACCCTATGCCAAATTTCAGCAATTCCTTCAGAAGATAGCGTGATTACAACAGACGGACGGACAGGCGGACGGGCATGACTAGATCGTCTTAGAATTTTACCCTGATAAAGAATATATATACTTTATAGGGTCGGAAATTAATATTTCGATGAGTTACAAAGAGAATGACATAATTAAGATACCCTGCATACTATGGTGGAGGGTATAAAAAGGGGGTTATATGGGAACTACTGTAATAAGTTACTTTTATGTTTTGTTGGCTTGCTGATAGAGCAAGCTTGATGGATGTCAGCACCAGTCTGACTTCTTTATTTTTCCTTTACGTATTTATAATAAAATTCTTAATTCTAACAAAAATTCTTAAATTTAGATATCACTCAATACTCTTTTCTGTTAACCAATCAGAAAAGAGTTCTTACAAATCTATTTTACAACGAAGTATATTTGTATGTGTGTATGTGATATTTTTACATATGTTGTCATGCATTTCATATTTTCATTCATACTCATATTTTGGAATTTCACTCAATCAAATTTACTATTGGGATATTCTTCATTCCCATTGGCCGAACTCTGATTCATTACAATAGTATTTGAGTTTCCAATTGGAAACTCTAAACTGTCGCCCAACATATGAGTAAGCATGAAGCAATGAACTTCATATGAGTAGCGCTTTGAAAACAAAGAAACAATGAAAGCAATGAACTCGTTGTGGCACTGACCAACTCAACAAAACAAAATACTGAACATCAAAATGCATGGCAACATAATGTGATGGTGACACACTACACCCTCACCCTTAAAAGAAATGTATACAATTTTTTTTTGTGTGCATAAACAAATTGTGTGCATTTTTTGACAAATTCTTTAGGTTTCAAGTAACACATAATTTTTGTTTCTGTTTCTCTTTTTTTATAAGTAGTTATAATTATATAATTGTTTTCATTGAATATGATCTTAAGTGGGCTAAGTATTTTTCTTTGTGTTCTTTTTTTTTCTTTTGGTAATAAAATATTTATTTTTTTTTGGTTACATTCATACATATTAAGTGTTTTGTTTAAAAATATTTTGGCTTAAGATTAGTTTTGATATTTCTTTAACAAATTCTTATGAAATGTTTTCTCTTTGTTATTAATTCTTATAGTTACATTTAAATTTTCAATATTGATTACTTCATATGGACCATGATAAGGTGATTCATTTTTTCTTCTATTCTCCTTTTTAACTAAAACTAAATCTCCTATTTTAATATCTATTCTATTTGTATTACTTAATGAATTTAAACTTCTCTTAATTTTAGTCTGTTCAATTATATTCCTAGCATTCTCTAATGAAATTTTTAACCTAAGCTTCATTTCCTTAGCATAATTTTCTGTATCATATATTTGTTCATTATTCATTACTTTTTCGCCTGGCATTGTTGGTAATTTTCCGAAAATTAATTCAAATGGTGAATACCCTGTGTCAACATGTGGCGTTATGTTGTATGCAAAAGCATAATACGGTATCCATTCACTCCAATTATCATTATTAACAAAAGTAAGAAAATATTCATTTAGGACTCTATGATTTCTTTCTACTGAACCTACTGTTTCATGATGGTAAGGTGTGGAAAATTTCTGTTCTATATTCAACAGTTTACACATCTCATCCATCAGTTCATTAACAAATTCTGAGCCTCTGTCAGATTTTAGAGTCTTAAATATTCCGTACTTTAATATTAAATGTTCATTTAAACTTCTAGCTATTGATTTAGCTTCTTTTGTCTGCATTGGTACTGCTATTATATATTTTGTTAATTCACATTGCATAGTTAAAATATATCTATAATTATCTGAGGGTCTCAACGGTCCTACAGTGTCAATTACCACTGTATCAAAACTGCTTAATGGCGTATCAGTTTTCATTAATGGTTCTTTGGTATGTCTAATCTGTTTATTTCTTTGGCACAAATCGCATGAAGATACGTATTTCTTTACCATTTTGCACATATTTTTCCATATATATTTTTGTTTAAGTTTTAATAATGTTTTTCTTACTCCAAAATGACCTCCGCATGGTGTATCATGATATAATTTTATCAATTCATATTTTTCTTTTTCATTAAAGATTTTTCGAGGATTTTCATATAAAAGAATTCTGACGTCACTATTTTTCAAATATTTATTCATTTTTTCTTTAAATTTCCCATGGGTTATTATTTCAAATATTTCGTCACTTTTACTAAGTGCGAAATTCTTAATACTCAATCTGCTTAACTCAGATGATAGTTTCTCCAAAATATTATCTAGATAATAAGGATTATCGCTACATCTTATGGCCAATTCGTTCACAGAATGATTATCAAGAAAAGTGAATTCTTTTGTCGACTCATTAATTATAAATTTTAATTTTTTAGCTAGCTTTATATCTTTAATGGATGTACATTCCAATACTTTGAGTTGATCAGGCTCATCAGGATATGTCATCTCATTTTCTTTATTTATAATATTGCGCAATTTATTTTTCATTCCTCGTGTTATCACCAGCGATTTCTTAATTTTTTCATCAATATTCTGAGGTATCATTGTTTTTAATATATCGGAGTCTATTTTTATACGTGAAAGTGCATCAGCATTAGTATTATTAATTCCTTTTTTATACACAATTTCAAAATCATAGTCTGATAATTCTAATCTAATTCTTGTCAATTTGGAACTTGGATTCTTATGAGAAAACAATGAGACTAGTGGACGATGATCCGTAACCACTATAAATTTCCTACCGTAAAGATAAGGATGGAAAAATTGAATTCCCCAATGTATACCTAATAATTCCTTTTCAATAACCGGCTTATTTTTCTCATGCTTGTCCAAAGAACGACTCGCATAAGTTATTGGTCTATCGTTTCCTATCTCACCTTGCGATAGTATTGCACCCAAAGCGAAATCAGAAGCATCAGTAGTTAAAATAAAAGGTTTATCGAAATCTGGATACTGTAAAATTGGTGGTGTTATCAACTTATTTTTAAGTGTCTCAAATGCTTTTTGACATTCTTCAGTCCATTCAAATTTAGTATTTTTCTTAGATAATGAATTCAAACATGTAGTTATTTCTGCAAAATTTTTAATGAAACGTCTATAGTAATTACAAAATGCAACGAATCTTCTAACATCATCCGCGTTCTTCGGAACCGGATATTTTGTTATCGCATCATATTTTGAAGGATCTGGTCTAATTCCATTAGGAGTTATCAAGTGACCTAAATAAACTACTTCTGATTTCAAAAAACAACACTTATTAGGGTTTAGTTTCAAATTGTATCTATTCAGCCTATCAAGTACCTTAATGAGATTCTCATTGTGGTGTTTGAAACTACATCCAAAAACTATTATGTCATCAACATAAAGAAATGCTTCAGATTCTAAACCAGATAAAGCTATAGTCAACATGCGTTGAAAACTGTTAGATGATATTTTGAGACCAAAGGGTAATCTTGTATATTGATAATGACCATTAGGTGTTGAAAATGCTGTTAGTGGCCTCGACTTACAATCAAGTTCAATCTGATGAAAAGAACTAGTCATATCTAACGTTGAAAAATATTTCGCTCTACCTAATCTATCCAAAATATCGTCCAAACGAGTTAATGGAAACTTGTCATTAACAATCTTATCATTAAGTTTCCTAAAATCAACAACTAATCTCCATTTCTTCAAATCTGTTTGCCCTTTCTTTGGAACTAATAGCAATGGTGCATTATAAGGACTAACTGACGGTTCAATTACTCCACTCTTCAAAAGATCTTGTACTTGAGCATTTATTTCTTCTATATGTGCTTGTGGTAATCTATAATTCTTTATATAAACAGGACTTTTGTCTTCTAGGTTAATTTTCTGCTTATAAAAATTGTTCGTCGTTAAATCTTCATCTTCAAGATGGAATGTCGACTGATATTTCTTCAATATAGTTACAATTTCTTTCCTATGACTTTCGCTTAAATCATCCAAATTAATTTTGCTTATTAACCTCTCAAAACGTTCGTCAGTATAACTACCGTGTAAGTAACAATGGTTGACTGTAAGTATATCATAATTGCTCAAAGGAACTGTTTCTAATTTCATATGATCTATCGTCATGTCTTGGTCAGTAACGTTCAGTAATTTGATATGCTTATTTCCATCTTTCCGAATTATAGAATTAGCTAAAAACACACCTTTCGTAATTTCCCTATTTAATACTACTGCGTCTTCTACCAAATTGATGGTAAAAGGTAGAATGATTTCACTCCTCTTTGGCACAACTACCTGATTAATTTTGAAAGAACTATCATGTATAGGAATTGTGATGCTTTCACTATTTAAATTAAAGGTTAGGATATACCTGTCATAATCAACATTACATTTATACTTTGATAGAAAATCTCTACCTAAAATCCCATCTGTACTAAGTGGAATATCATTTGATACTAGCTGGATACTATGTTCAATAACCATACCATTTATATCTATTTTAACTTTAGTTGACCCAAAAGATTTAATAACTTCTCTCGAAATGCCTGTTAGATTGCAGTATTCATCTGGATTTTCCTCATATCGGTACAAAAATTTTTCCTTACATAAAGAAATATCTGCACCTGTATCAATCAAGAAAGTGAGTGGATAATCTACATCTATTATATTCAATCTCACGTAATTTTTGAGGTTAGATGATATACTGAAAATGTCTCTGTTTTTTATTGTGTGTTCTCCGAAGACGAAGGTCTTGGGGTCTCCGGAACTTGAAAGTTTCCCTGATCTTGTACCTGGTTAACATTATAATCCCTACTATTGTAGTTATTGTTGTTTCTGTAATTGTTGCCATTATTATTATTATTCCTCCAATTCTTATTATTATTGTTGTTATTACGTCCATTCTTGTTATAATTTTTGTTGTTTTTATACCCTTTATTTCGGTTGTAGCCATTATTATCGTTATTGTTACCGTTATTGTAGTTGTATCGTTTGTTATTATTATTGCCGTTATTGTAATATTTCTTTTTACCATGTTTATTATCCCTATTAGCTTGTGCATTATGGTACATCACATCTTTCTGTTTTGTACGAGATACGTATCTTTCTGCAATTCGCAAAGCATCGGCAAATGTCGATACACGACTAGCCTCAATAGTTGAAACAATCTGTTGATCCTGAAGTCCATTCAAGAACGTATTGAATGCTGTCAGGTTATTAGTAGCTATTATTGCATCCCTACATTGCTCACCTAAATCAGAAATTTGAATCTCGTTGAGCTCAGAAACAAGACTTTCTATTTTATTAGCGAAACCTTGCAAATTGTTGTTTCTTTGAGTTAAACCGGACAACTCATTCAAAACAGCATTGGATGACTTTACGGGCTTATAGGCCGTCTTCAAGGCAGATATTAAATCATTGATATTCTTTGGTATTCCTTTCTGTTTAATTCTATTCTGGACCCGACTATCTAACCTTGAGCAAAAAACATATTTAAAGAAGAATTCTTTCTTGTCATTAGGAATTGTTTCGTATACTAACTCTAGGTTAGCAGTGAAACTTTCCAAATCTTCTTTTTTGCCTGTAAAAACCGGTACTAGAGCAACGATAGTCTTTAAATCATTAGTCTCCATTTTGTTTTCTTGTTTTAATGTATCCTTTTCTTTAACCTGTTGAGTTAACTCGGAGTGTTCTAACAACAAACTTAAAACTTCTGCTTTTAACTCGCTAAATCTTGTCTTATATTTAACTGAGTCTCCCAATTTTTCCTTTTCTACTAACTCGTTGAAATCCGTCTGTAGGTTAACAATTTCTAATTTCTTTTTCTCTATTGTTTCCCTCGTATAAGGCTTGCCTAATGATTTTTTAGCATTCGATAACAAAATTTCTAACGATTGTAAAACCTTATCCATGGTACCAAATCAGTGATGTGTGAGTGGACTTATTGCTATTACTATTTTACAATATTAATCATTTTTTTTTTGAAATTATTGCAACGCGCTTACTCGAGCTTGTTGCTTACGTACTTGCTTCTTTACATATTTTTTTAAGTACTTAACAATAACCACCAAAGTTATTATAATGCAAACTAATATTAGTACCTCAATGCTAATACTAACGGCTGTTGGTGCATTGGCCGTAGCCTGTATCACCTCGCTTATTTTTGTTTGGGTACTTCCCATGATTATCAAAATATATTTTTGTTTTCATAAACTCATAATATTTTTCTTTTTTGTTTTTATTTAATTTTTAATGAAGTCATATTATATATATTTTTTTGTTATTGGTTTTTTTTCAAAAAAAAAAAAAAAATTATAGTCTGTTGACCACGAGCGCAACGCGCTTACTGGTCCTAACGTCTGCAGATTGATGCAGCGTTTTATTTATTCTTCTGATTTCTGGTGCTGAGATAGTTCCTTAAGAGGAAATCTATCTCATCGATGCGTGCCCAGAGCCTGGAAGCACGTTCCCAGGGAGGTGGCGGATCAGCATTTATCTCCCGTATCAGGAGAGCTCTTTCTTTTTTTAGTCTCCACGTGTAGCCTCCTCTCGTCCTTGGTCTGCTCACCTTCGGGATCTTTATTTCATCCTCTGTCCTAATCAGCCTGTTTCTCTTCCTATATTCATCTATGGTTAGTGGCTGCGGTCCCGACATTAAGTGTTACTGGTTTATCCACGATCCACGGCTTGGATCGGACTGCCCGGACAGTATGGCAGTGTCTTCAAAATTTTTTTTTTTAACTGCGGATAGAACGCAGGAACTGCGGATGGAACGCAGGATACTTGCTGACTAAAAAGCAAGATTTGGCAGGATCGCCATGTAATAAATTGAGACTTAATGTTTTGTTGGCTTTGCTAATAGAGCAAGCTTGATGGTTGTCAGCACAAGTCTGACTTCTTTATTTTGCCTTTTCGTATTTATAATAAAATTCTTAATTCTAACAAAAATTCTTAAATCTAGATATCACTCAATACTCTTTTCTGTTAACCAATCAGAAAAGAGTTCTTACAAATCTATTTTACAATGAAGTATATTTGTATGTGTGTATGTGATATTTTTACATATGTTGTCATGCATTTCATATTTTCATTCATATTCATATTTTGGAATTTCACTCAATCAAATTTACTATTGGGATATTCTTCATTCCCATTGGCCGAACTCTGATTCATTACAATAGTATTTGAGTTTCCAATTGGAAACTGTAGACGTTCTAATAAGAATTACAACATTGATTCTTTGATTACATGCACCAAAAAGTTTTTTCAGTATGTAGGTAAAGTTCACATTTTGAAGGCAAAATTTGAGATTTTCTTACTTTGACATGGTAGTTGATTTTGAGAAAACGGGTTGAGTTACAACCAATCTAAAAGCGCATATAGCATTACGCAGACGTACTAATAAGAATTACAACATTGATTCTTTGATTACATGCAAGAACAATGAAAGCAAAATGAACTCTTTGTTCTTTTTTTTTGTATTTGGTAATAAAATATTTTTTTGGTTACATTCATACATATTAAGTGTTTTGTTTAAAAATATTTTGGCTTAAGATTAGTTTTGATATTTCTTTAACAAATTCTTATGAAATATTTTCTCTTTGTTATTAATTCTTATAGTTACATTTAAATTTTCAATATTGATTACTTCATATGGACCATGATAAGGTGATTCATTTTTTCTTCTATTCTCCTTTTTAACTAAAACTAAATCTCCTATTTTAATATCTATTCTATTTGTATTACTTAATGAATTTAAACTTCTCTTAATTTTAGTCTGTTCAATTATATTCCTAGCATTCTCTAATGAAATTTTTAACCTAAGCTTCATTTCCTTAGCATAATTTTCTGTATCATATATTTGTTCATTATTCATTACTTTTTCGCCTGGCATTGTTGGTAATTTTCCGAAAATTAATTCAAATGGTGAATACCCTGTGTCAACATGTGGCGTTATGTTGTATGCAAAAGCATAATACGGTATCCATTCACTCCAATTATCATTATTAACAAAAGTAAGAAAATATTCATTTAGGACTCTATGATTTCTTTCTACTGAACCTACTGTTTCATGATGGTAAGGTGTGGAAAATTTCTGTTCTATATTCAACAGTTTACACATCTCATCCATCAGTTCATTAACAAATTCTGAGCCTCTGTCAGATTTTAGAGTCTTAAATATTCCGTACTTTAATATTAAATGTTCATTTAAACTTCTAGCTATTGATTTAGCTTCTTTTGTCTGCATTGGTACTGCTATTATATATTTTGTTAATTCACATTGTATAGTTAAAATATATCTATAATTATCTGAGGGTCTCAACGGTCCTACAGTGTCAATTACCACTGTATCAAAACTGCTTAATGGCGTATCAGTTTTCATTAATGGTTCTTTGGTATGTCTAATCTGTTTATTTCTTTGGCACAAATCGCATGAAGATACGTATTTCTTTACCATTTTCCACATATTTTTCCATATATATTTTTCTTTAAGTTTTAATAATGTTTTTCTTACTCCAAAATGACCTCCGCATGGTGTATCATGATATAATTTTATCAATTCATATTTTTCTTTTTCATTAAAGATTTTTCGAGGATTTTCATATAAAAGAATTCTGACGTCACTATTTTTCAAATATTTATTCATTTTTTCTTTAAACTTCCCATGGGTTATTATTTCAAATATTTCGTCACTTTTACTAAGTGCGAAATTCTTAATACTCAATCTGCTTAACTCAGATGATAGTTTCTCCAAAATATTATCTAGATAATAAGGATTATCACTACATCTTATGGCCAATTCGTTCACAGAATGATTATCAAGAAAAGTGAATTCTTTTGTCGACTCATTAATTATAAATTTTAATTTTTTAGCTAGCTTTATATCTTTAATGGATGTACATTCCAATACTTTGAGTTGATCAGGCTCATCAGGATATGTCATCTCATTTTCTTTATTTATAATATTGCGCAATTTATTTTTCATTCCTCGTGTTATCACCAGCGATTTCTTAATTTTTTCATCAATATTCTGAGGTATCATTGTTTTTAATATATCGGAGTCTATTTTTATACGTGAAAGTGCATCAGCATTAGTATTATTAATTCCTTTTTTATACACAATTTCAAAATCATAGTCTGATAATTCTAATCTAATTCTTGTCAATTTGGAAACTTGTTTTTAAGTGTCTCAAATGCTTTTTGACATTCTTCAGTCCATTCAAATTTAGTATTTTTCTTAGATAATGAATTCAAACATGTAGTTATTTCTGCAAAATTTTTAATGAAACGTCTATAGTAATTACAAAATGCAACGAATCTTCTAACATCATCCGCGTTCTTCGCAACCGGATATTTTGTTATCGCGTCATATTTTGAAGGATCTGGTCTAATTCCATTAGGAGTTATCAAGTGACCTAAATAAACTACTTCTGATTTCAAAAAACAACACTTATTAGGGTTTAGTTTCAAATTGTATCTATTCAGCCTATCAAGTACCTTAATGAGATTCTCATTGTGGTGTTTGAAACTACATCCAAAAACTATTATGTCATCAACATAAAGAAATGCTTCAGATTCTAAACCAGATAAAGCTATAGTCAACATGCGTTGAAAACTTGAAAATGCTGTTAGTGGCCTCGACTTACAA
>NW_026882443.1:0-39851 GCF_032173495.1 Musca vetustissima
TTGTGTTGTGTCGTCGTCGTCGCCATGGGTGCCATTGTGGGCTCAACCATTTCCAATTGTCGCGCTTGAGTAAACATATAGCCAACAAACGCCATTCGATAGTGTTGCCGCGTCGCGTATCGTCGTTGTCAACATCATCACGATATTGTAGTGTTCGTTATCTATAGTGTTGTTGTTGTTTTTGGCTGCATTTGTTCATTCACACAATTGTAGTGTAATTGTTGTTTGTTTGTGTCTTCTTCTGCAAGTCTTTTGATGATAATAATTTAATTTTTTTGGTTTCTTTGATCTCAATTGTGTGAAAAATGAAAGAAAACTAAACAGTGCAAAAATAATAAAAAAGAAAAACAGAATTATTAAAAAGAAAATGAAATTATTAACAGCGAGTTTTATAATGAAGTTATAAAAAAAACAAATATACAATTAAAGCAAATGCCTACAAACTACCAAAAAAATATATACTTTAATAAATACCTATATAACAAGTAACAATAATAAAAAAACAAATAAATTTAATGAAGCCAATAAAGTGCTGCCACCGTATCTTTTTTTTACAAATGAATATTTATTGCAATGTAATGTGAAACATTAAATGAAAATAACAGTAAAAAATAATAATTTTATTTTTTTACTTTCATGCTTAATTAAATTTAAGGTGTAAAAAATAATAAGTGTTGATATACCCCTAAATATCTATATAACTAGTTGATGAAATTAAATGTAAAAAAATTACTCTATTCTGTTAATAATAAAGGAAATAATAATACTAATAACTTAAACAGTGTGTTCAGAAGTGTGAAACGAAATATTACATTTGGAATTAAAGGAATTAAATGCGTCCAGAACGAATTGGATTTTGAAGTGAGCAGCCTATGAAAGGATTTATGGAAAGTAAGTGAAAAATAAATGATATAAATTCAAAATAACAATAATAAATAGTGAATAAAAATATAAACAATAAATAAATACGAAATAAAAAGACAAATAAAAATCAGTACCTATGGAAAGTCTCTGATCAATTGATACTCTTCATGGATATTAATGGACTTGAAGCTTCCTATAAGCTATATCAAATAAAATACGAAATCCGAATATGTCGTCGGTTTCAAAAATTCGGATGCAATGAAATGTTTTCTAAGAAATCAATGGAAAAACCCATTCAGAACATTTAAGATTAAAAAAAACGTCTTCTTTTGAAATACTCGATTATAGCTAATTCTTCTACATATTTAGCGCAATTCTTCTACATATTTAGAGCACGGTCTTGGACATATTAGACCGACATTATTTTTAAATCTTAAATGTTCTAAATGGGGTTTTTCTATTGATTTCTTAGAAAAAATTTCATTACATCCGAATTTTTGAAACCGAAGCCTTAAAGACAAATTCTAATATTGCCATTTCGTCAGAATGTGTATAGAATGGGTGAAAATGTCGGACGGACTGAACATTTTATACCCTTAATATTCGAAATTCTTTCTTTAAGAGGCATTGGTTATAACGACGGTATCCAAACATCTCAACAAAGCTCTGACCTTTATTTGATATCGCTTATAATGACTATAGCATATAGCCACCTATTTCGGCGGTCTCTTAGTTACAAGCGATTTCGAAAAAACCACCAAACCACAGACACTAGCAGCCTGTTTTTGTCAAATTCTAAACTACCAATTTTTTTTATTCTAAACAAAAATAAATGACATATGTATTTATTTAAAACCTAAGAGCTTGGTAGTAAGTCACTCGAATTCGTTCGTTATGAATTTTACAAAAACAGGCTGTAAGTATGGAAAATTGGAATTCCAAAACGTGGAAATGCGGTATTGATAACTTTTGGTAGGAATATTTGACACAGAATTGACACCCAAAATATCAAATTGGAGCCAATTAGGTTGAAAACGTGCCTCGAATCCTTAAAAATAGCGAATATTAAGCACACCGTTACATGCGGGATTTACAAAACTTGGACCGATATTTAAAAGTTTTGGTTGGAATTTGTATTGAGCCAATGAATGAATTTGAGTCATTTGGGTTGAAAAACGTACCCAAAATACCGAATAATATGTGGGTAATTTTGTGTAGGGTGATTTTTCTACCCAATTCGAACAGAAAATTGGAAACGTACTCAAGCTTTTCATACTGACTATTCTAATTACCTAAAAATTACCCAATTTTTTTACAATGAAAGCACGCATTCTAATTTTTCAATTGTATAAAATTGCGGATGCGGCTTTTTTGAACAATGAATGAAGGTGTTGCCAGATCGAAACAAAATTAAACATGTGTTCATAACAGAGATGGAAGTTTCCAAAACACTTATTTTACGAAATTCTAAAACTAGCTCCATATTGCAACACTGCATTCAAATTCTGACCGCAACATAAATCTAGCTAATTTTAGTGTCATTTGTTACTTTTCCTACTTTTGTAGTACTTATTTCCACAACTCTTTACAAATTTTATGATTCGAGCTCTATAAGTTCACCCAAATCTTAAACCCAATCAATATATACCTAATAGAAATCATATTTCCCAATTCCAGGCCGATCGCTTCACAAAAATATAATTGTACCAAGAATACATTAGTACGATTTTCCAAAACTTCTTACATACACTACAATCCTATATTCCAACATTAATCTTAATTCCAAATTTCAAGATTCTATCTCTATCGGTTCACCCAAATCCAAATTTGGTAACATTTAGTACACATTTGTACAAATTTCCAAAACTTCTTATATACCTCGATCACACAACTCAACAATGATCCTAACTTCAAATTTCAGTATTCCAGGTTTATGGATTCACCCAAAATTCAAATTGTACCAAATTTTGCTACACATAAGTACAGATTTTCAAATCATATAACCAATGGAAATCTTATTTCTCGATTTCAAAATTGTACCATATTTAGTACACATTAGTGCGAATTGACAACACTTCCTACATAGCCCAATCCTACACCCCAACAGTGGTCCTAACTTCAAATTTCAAGGCTCCAGTTCTATCGATTCACTCAAATTTAATACACATTAGTAATTGCACAAAACTTCCTACATATTCCAGATCCAGCTTTATTGGTTCTCTCAAAACTTTAATTGTACCAAATTTAGTGCACCTTAGTACGAAATTACCTATAAGTAAGAATTTCCAAAACTAAAATCCATACCCTAGTCCTACACTCCAACATTAATCATATTTCCAAATTTCAGTGTTCCAGCTCTATCGGTTCATCCAAATCCAATTTGTACAAATTATAGTACGATTTAGTACTTTTCCAAAACAACATAAATATCCCGATCCTACATTCCGAGGATAATGTTAATTTATAATTTCAGGATTCAAAGCTCAATCCGTACTTTCAAATTAAAATTGTACCAAATACAGTACGATATATTACTTTTCGTATACATGAGTACAATGTTCCAAAACGGCCGACCCTCTACTTCCCAATCATATTTATTTATTCTTAGTATAGCCTTCTATGATACATTCTGACTAAAATTCAAGATTCTAGCTTCAGCCGTTGATTAATCACTAAGTCATTCAATCAGGCATTAAGTAAGTCAATCGCTTTACTCGTTTATTAGCATAGATTATCCACGTTGTTCGCTGCCCATGAAAAAATATTTCTTAAGACAATTCAAACTTCTAGCTGTTCAGAAAAAATATTTTCTGAACACGCTTCTAATATGAATTAAAAAATGTTTTTTTTAAGCCACACTTCTGGCTGACCAATAAAAAATCCACACTTGTTAGAAAATCTATTGTAAATCCTGGAAATCCTAGCCCCAGATATGATAGAATTTAGAAAATTATCCTTAGAAAATGTGATTTTATAGCTCTGATTATAAAGTATTTTAAAAATCCACACAAATAGACATAAGATAAATAATACTTAAAACAATCAACGCTCCAGCTCAGACAGTCGTTAACAAATATTTGAAGAATGCACGCTTATAGCTCAGATAGTCATTAGAAAATATTACATAAAAATTAATGGTCATAGCTTTTTTATTAAATTCATTAAAAAGATGTTTCTTCAAAATCGCTATTTGAAAATGTGGAAGTCTTAAAAAATATTATTAAAAAATCAATTTCCTTACTATTTATAGAAAGAAAACTGTGCTAATACTTGAAAGAATATTCTTTTAAAAAGTCTTGCAAAAAAATCAATCATATAATTATGATTTATTAATTTTATTTTTTATCTTAGAATAAGTCATTTCCCCCATTTTTTTTCTCAAATAACTTATTTCATATCCATATTTTTCTTTTCAGGTTCATACAACCAAATATCACCATCATTAGTTATGTTGTTGTCCCAAATAGAAATGGACAAAAATCGAATTTAACAAAAGAAAAAAACTAAAAACCAACAACAATGTAAAAGTGTGAAGAGAAAAAAATTCTAAAAAAAACAACAACAAATCAATGACGTTCTAGTTACCACATTTACTGTTCAACTCACCATTTCAAGTCATATGTGTGCCTATCTAAATAGAAAACAAGCCGCGGAGAAAACTCAAAGATTTACCGGTGATAGATATAAACGAACGAGACTAACGACGAACGGCAACGTGGACTACGACCAAATAACCCACTTTTACAAAATGCAAGAAGTTTGCACAACGCTGGAAAGCCAAATGGGCGCACAAATCAAATCCGAGTCACCGTTAACCGCCATGCAAGTGCAGACTGGTCAGACGACAATAGTGCCGGGAGCAACGCCACAGGTGCCACAACAGCATCAGCAACAACAACAGCAGCAGCATCACCAACAGCAACAACAACAGAATCAAGTGGCTGTAACTGCTGCTGCCATGATTGCAAATAAAATGGGACCAAACTGTGATAAGCGTAGCATTGGACCAGCAGGTGGTCTAGTGCCGGTGGGTGTTGGTGGCAATCCCGAGGCACCATATTGGATGACTGCTTCCGAGGGGGGTTTCATAAATTCCCAGCCATCAATGGCTGAATTTTTGAATCATTTGAGTCCGGAAAGTCCCAAAATGATGGGTGGTGGTGCGGGCGGCGGAAACGGCAGTGGAGGTGTAACACCCGTCGGTGGCGTAGGATATCCGGTTGGTATTGGTATGCCACAGACACCAGATGGTATGGATTCGGTGCCGGAATATCCATGGATGAAAGAAAAGAAAACATCAAGGAAGAATAGCAACAATAATAGTCAAGGTAAGTGGAAAGATTTTGAATTTGAAAGAAAAAAAAAACAAAAACAAAACAGGACAAATTATACGAAAAAAAAACAATCGGGATGAACGATTGTTAAATGAAAAAAAAAGATTATTGTTAACATACTAATCGACCGCACACACACACACATTGCCTTTGACTTCAAACATTGTCTGATGAAGAGCCGCATCGAATTGAAAATGCAAAAATCTCATTAATCACACGAATCAGTGCAATTTGTTTTTGAAGAAAAAAAGCAATGAAAACAAAAAGAACAGAGTAATCGAAGTGAAAGAACCAAGAACAACAATCGTACCACTAAACTCTTTTAATGCGGAACAAACAAAACAAACGTGGCAAATTATCAGATGGCGCCACATTTTCTTTTTTTTATTTTTAATAATTTTTTTATTTCAAAATAAATTACAAAAATAAACAAAAAGTAGTAAATGGTACTCTATTCAAAACAATTTCGATTTGGGTGAACCAATAGAGCTGGAACATTGAATTTGGAAATAAGATTACTACTGCATTGTAGAACTGATGTATGTGGGCAGTTTAATGGTACTAAATTTTGTACAATTTTAATTTTGAGTAAACCGATAGAGCTGAAATCCTAAATGTTGTAGTTAGATCACTATTGGGGTGTAGAATGGGGATATGTACGAAGTCTTAGAAATTCGTACTAATGTATACAAAATTTGGATTTGCTTGAACCGATAGGGCTGGAATCCTGAAATTGGGAAATAAGATAGTTTTGGAAATTCGTACTTATGTGTACTAAATGAAATGAAATTTGGTACAATTTAAAATTTAGGTGGACATATAGAACCAATAGGTACTAAATAGAGCTGAAATCCTGAAATTTGGGGTGTAAGATTGGAATATGTAGGATATTTTAGAAATTCGTATTAATATGTACTAAATTCGGTACAATTTGGTTTAGGGTGAACCGATAGGGCTGGTATACTGAAATAAGATTTGTATTGGATTGTTGAGGTTGATAGAAATGGAAATTTTTATTAATGTGTACTAAATTTGGCAAAATTTGTATATGTGAGAACCTAACGACCTCGAATTATGAAATGTGGAATTCCTTTTGAAAATAAGTACTATAAGAGTACAAAAGGATTATTAGATTTCGTTTGCGGCCAGAATTGGTGTGTAGTGTTGAAATATAGTTTTGGAAATATGTAGGTACTATATGGTACTAATATGATCGATATTGCTGTGTCATGTGGACCATTAGCACATTCCGAATAGAGGTTACCCATTAACTCAAGTCCAATACGAATTGATGCGGCTATATCACCCTGATATAAGTTATGCAAAAACCACAATTGTTGTTGTAACAGCCCTATTGCTTTTACACAATGGGCTGAGGTGACAGACGTTGGCCGAATAAGACTCGGGTTGTTTCGGATCGTAGACCCCTCTGTCGTGGAATCGAACAACTACAGTAGTTTATCTCGGTAGCTGTATCTTTTCTGCTGCTATCGGTGGCGAGTGTTCTTCGAGTGTTGATCTACCTGTTTTTTTCCTTTGGGCACTCTCCTTCTAGATCAAGTAGATTATCCTGATACTCCTTCCTTACAACATTCTAACTCCTGCTGGATCTGCTTCTGACTCCAGGTTGATTTCATAATAAGTAAGGGTTTAGTGAGTGGGTTATGCTGGGAAATTAAAATGTCATGATGACCATTACCACATGTCGGACATATGTTGGAGTCCATTCGAGCCCGACCTGACCTTAGTTGTGCGGTTCTATCGATAGCGGGTGTACTCCGAGAATTATATTAATATTATCATGTAATGAGTGGGTTGGGCTGGCAAATAAAATGACGTACTATGTCATATGGACCATTACCATATACTGGAGAGATATTCGAGTAAATTCGTGCCAAAACCACTGTAGGAAGTATCTTCTACTCCTCGAGTAAGTTGGTGTATTAAATTCATGGGGAGATATCCTCGGCCTCGTGCCCTCATTTTAATAGGATTGAAAGCTAAAATCGATTGAATTCATCTGTTGGATCTAGTCGATCTCATCGATGTATGGTGGATGTGATTATGCCAAACTGAGCAGAAAAATCGGAATCAAAAATGTCGGGCAATGTTGATCCTACGTAGAAAAATACCAAATTATGAAAAAATTAGGTTGGACCTTTGTATGGGTCACTTTAAAAAACATGGACATATATTACAGTGAATTTTTATATTCACCAGGAATCCCAAATGTCAAATTACAGCCACTTAATTGGGAAATTGCATATGATACCTTCTAAAAGTATGTAAAAATTGGATCCGAAATGAAAATTTACGTTACTTAAAAGATACTGAAAATACGGCGGGATCTTTATATGCCAAAAGATATTCAAGTACTGAATTGACCGGTATTGTTACAGATGGCTATACCTGAAAGTGGTCCAATTATCCCAAACCATTCGATTGGAAAACGGCGATTAAAACCCTCAAACTACCGAAAATGGGGCGAGACTTTTATATGGAGGTATTATCATAACATGAACCTGTACCGAATGGGGCGGTGTCGTTATAGGGAGGTCATACTTTGAAGTTGACCATTTTCACATCTCAGGAGTAGTAGCAATGCATGTGTAAAATGTCAGCTCTATTTTTCTTTCTTAAATATTGGACGGACACACAGATATTTCGATTTGATTTGATGTTGGAAAACGGGATATGACAAATTTAATTCACCTTAAGGTTGAGGGTAAAAAAATATCCTTAAAAATTCCACGTTTAAAAATCCTCACTTATAGCGGTGATAGTTGTCGAATTAATATTCCAAAATAAACCAGTGAGCCGAGCAGTATAGTCGGACTGGGCCGACCATACGATACCCTACACAACTACCACGGAACTCAAATTTTCTGCGCATGTTTATTTCGAGCCTGGGCAAAACTTCGTGATATTTGCACCCTCTTGCCCGATTAGAGGTACACAGCTCCTCTTCCTCACACTGACATATTTTCCGAATATTACGAGTATTCAGTACAGCTATTGTCCAGATTCCCTTCACCGTGAGTTGTGTTGTGATGTTCGGCTTTCATTTGTGGTCTATAGATCGACTCGAAAATAACACACAAAAATAAGTTTTCGGTCCATTTCAATCCAAAATTATTATCTGATCATTACCGAAAATTATAGGCGTTGTCCTTGACCATAACTGGAAATTAATGAAACATTTCAAAGCGATCAGCGCTATATTTCCGCTCTCTAGAGTGATGGGTTACTAAATAATGTACGAATACGGAGATACCTGTAAATATTTAGGTGTAACTCCCACATCCGAGCACATACAACAATATAATTGGTACTAATTTAAAGGTCAACCACTCCTCTTGGATATAATATCAACTTCTCGGGTCTATGTCCTTCAGGGGTAAATATATACGCTATAGAATACAAATTTTGTGATTTTTCACATAAAAGTCAGGGTCCATTTGACCCGCTAAATATTGACCAATCTTTATCAAAACAGGCATGCTTATTCTTATTCCCGATCCCCTTCTCCATGCAAAATTTCACGATGTTCGGGTCATTATTGCGGCCTCTGCAGCGACCAGAAAAACCGACAAAAATAAAGTTTTTGGTCCATTTCATCCCCTAAATATTAACCGATCTTTCCCAAAAACAATAGGGGTCTTCATTGGCCAGAACCCATCCTACATGCAAAATTTCGTGAAGATTAAGCCATAACTGTAGCCTGTATTGTGTTTACAAATTATAATGGACGGACGGACGGACACACATGTCTAGATCGACTCAGTTAGTCGAAATATGACGATCGGTATGCTTAAAGGTGGGTCTATGACCAATATTTCGCGGCGTTACAAACTTTTGGGGCTGCACAAAGCTATAATACCGTGACAACATAGTTGTGTAGGGTATAAAAATGTAATATTCTAATATTTTTATTATTTTTTTCAAATAATTTTCCATTCATATCCTCTTGTTTGTTTACAATAAACGCCAGTAGCCAAAGGTCATAACAAAAACATCGTAATTACAAATTGAAATGTTCGACCGAGTTGTGGGTTACAACACTCACTCGTCAATCGACTTTTGTCAACACACACTTGATAGTATCCAACAGTGATAGCTGATAGCTGCACACTGTACAGCGATTCCACTAACCAGCTAAACGGCTTTCAAAGTGAATCGATTGAATGCTGCACACAAAGTGGGTTTTTTTGTTGCACAGCGAGATGCCGACGCCTTGGGTCGGTTCAGAGGCAAAAGGCAACAATGCGGATGATTAATTATGCGGATACTAGAAATTGTGAATTCCAGTTAATCTCACATCCACACCGACATTTGATCGAAGACAGACAATCGGTTTCCAAATGAATGTTAAGGGTCTTTTGTCGGGAGGAGAGCTAACAAATTGACTTCGACATGCTTCCATCAAAGTGGTGATGATATTCTGTTCGTAATCCGTTTTTTTTTTCATTTTCAAATAAGATAGCAAACAAGCAGCAGCAGATTATTTTCTTGATGTGAATATAAGCTAAATATAGATATATAGCAATACGAATATCATAATATATACATACACATGTATAAATAAATTCATTTTGTACATAAAAAAAATACCTACAAAAAGACACAGAGTATGAGAAACTGAATTGTCTTCGCATGGAGACATGGTCGGTCGGTCATTTACAAACATCGATATGTATCGTATGTATGAATGTAGTATATTGTAGCCTCAAACACTTGTCTGTCCACATTTGATTGCTGATGATGGGTTGCTCCTCAACAGAAAAAAGAAGGCAGAAAATGATTACAAATGATCTGAAATAACAGATCTTTACCGAAACGCGTTTTACTTGCATTTAAGCGCCTCGCAACCGCTGTAATAGAGCATGCATTCATTCACATACATATATCTTGATTTTTTTTATTTTGATGATTTACTTTGTACGTTGATGTATGTTGTTGGTTACTGTGTTCATCAAAAGATGCCGAATTAAGTCAATATTGTCTGGTGAAAAAATAACCCTTTTTATTTTACTCAGTAAAGCCTCAACGTTATTGGAGCTGAAGAGTGACTAAATGCATATGGAATTTTCAATATTTGGTTGAGTAATGAAAAAATAGTATTTGAAATAATATTGAATAACAATTTAAAAACAAAAATTAAAAAAATTTAAATCTGTGAAAATAACATTACGGGGGCTGTTATGTATGTTTCCGGCCTAATAACATTGTGCAACACGATTTTGCAGGGGTGCAACACGATTTTGCAGGGGTTGGCGATTATATTAAAACCCAGAATTATAGATTCGTCATAGATAAAGGTGTGTCGTGGTGAATTTTTTTCCCGATAACAGTTTTTGAAGTAAAGGCTCTACATCTTTGATTGTGACTACTGCAGGTTATTTTTGAGATGACATGTCTGCAGTCAAATCATATCAGGAATATTTTTGTAAAATATATCCTCCTTCTATCTCGAGCCATTATGCGTCTTATTGGTCCTTATTTTCTTGAACTGCAAGACTAGATTTTTGACCTTTAAATATTGTACAAACATGTCGCTCATAAGATTTTAGATAGGTTCCCCAAAGACTAGAAATCGATATTCGCATGTTTTCATCAATCCTTTAATATATTTTTCATGGACGACTGGAGGTCTCGAATTGGTTGCTCTTTGTAGTAAAGCTATAGGTGAGGAATCGCATCGAATTATTATACACCAACTGAAGATAATTTGGAAACAGGTTGAAAGGCAGTTAGTTATTTTTATAGACAAGCTGGGGATCAAAGAGCATTTAAAACCGGGAAGTTTTCACAGAGGAGTTAAAGGCCATACATAACTTCATAGCATTTAAAGGTCTGGTTAAAAGATCTGCATAGATGCACTGAAGGCGCGAGAGTGTGTATAGATTTTTATAGACCAATTAAAGGATTTCTACAGACGAAACATTTAAAAGCATGGAAATTTTCATAGAGCTAAAAGGCAGGGAATTTTCATAGACAGCCTGAATAATTTTTTTATGAACGAGCCGAATGGCAGGATGTCCTGTTAGGAGTACTGAAGGGAGCCTTTCATAGATGAACTGAATACCGGAAAAACATTCATAGATTTAAGGCCATTCAGTCTTTAAAGGTATACGGAAGACCAGATAACATAGAACTGATAGATGTTTGTCAGAAAAGGCTGCGGCATTAAAAGGCTAGGAAGTTTTAATAGATAGACAGGATAGGATGAACAAAGGAAAGATAGTCTTTTATGGACGAAATAAAGAACAACGAGACTTTCATTGATGAGTTTCAGCCCAAATTCCCTATAGGCGTGCTAAGGTTCAGGCAGACTTTCATAGTATTTTTAGACAAACTGTCTTTCAGACATCAGCCGAAAAAAGGCTTTTTGAGACGAATTGCAGAATTGCGTTTCTGGAAGCTTTTCATAGACTAGCCGAAATCCTGAGGTTTTTCATAAAGCTGAAGACTGGGCAGTGTGGAGACCATGAATTTCCGAATTAGATCCAAATCCATTTTGAAATGTTATTACGAATTTTGAGAAATTATTAGTGGGTATTTATCACTTATCATGGTCTTAAAATATATCACCCCGCAAAAAGTTTGCAAAATTATAATTCTAATTTGAAGTGCAAAAAGCAGGGAGCGCAAAAATTCGCTCGTGAATGATTCAAAATACGCTCTTTTTGTTCTTTACCAAACGGAATAAAGTATTAGGTTTGATCCACCGAAGTAAATGTATCGCCATATTTTCTATATTTTCAATGTTTTAAACAAATTATAGCACCGATGTGGCTGTAATTTGGCAAATACGATATTTTAGGGTGTGAGATGCACATAAATGAAAATGTTCGTTTTGGACCCATATTATATGGACCCTCCATATAAAAGTTGCGCCACATTTTCGATATTTTTAAGATTCTAGCCACATTTTCCGAATGCAGTGGCTGTAATTTGACAATCCGTGTTTATATAAGGTAGTGTACTCCCTCACAGTTTTTACCCAAATTTTCCTACCGAATAAGGTAAAATACTTCCATTCTAAACCGCCGTATAATAGTGACGCTTCATTCAAAGTATTTCTATGGACATATACGGGGTTTCCAGTTGATGAGGTTTTAATTTATAATTTCGGGGTTTCAAAGGATGGAATCCTCTGAAATAGCTCCTAAATAAAAGCCAGTTTTTCAACCTCAGTGTCTTGCAATGCTTTTCTCAGAGGATGGAAAAATAACTGCTCATGGAAGGTCCAAATTATGGTGATTGGTATAATAAGTTCGGCCAAAATTGACTCTGGGAATCTTGCAAATTTTTACTCTAGAACAAAATTGACCCAGAGGATCTCGCAAAATGTTTTCCAATGAAAAAAAAAAAGAAAAAACGGATAAACGTGGTCTCGCAAATTTTTGCTTAAAAAATTAGACACAGACGGTTTAGCGAATTTGTTTCTATAGAAAAAATTGACTCAGATGCTTCTGCGATTTTTTTATATTGAAAAGAATTTACCCAAAAGGTTTTGCAATATTTTTATTCTATAGAAAAAATTGAACCAGAGGGTCTCACGATTTTTTTTCTATAGAAAAATTTATCAAGAAGGTCTCCCAAGAGGGTCCACCCACCATAATTTGTAAGGTCTGGGTGGGTGCTACAAAAAGTCGACAAATTTGACGCAAATTTTTGCTCAAGAAAAAAATTGACCCATAGGATTTCGCAAAATGTTTTTCATAGAAAAATCCGACAAAAGTGGTCTCGCAATTGTTTGCTTTAAAAAAATGACACATAGGGATTTGTGATTTTTTATGTAGAAAAAATTACCCAGATGGTTTTGCCATTTTTTATTCTATAGAAAAAAGGTCTTGCAAATTTGTTCTATAGAAAAAATGACCCAGAGGGTCTCGCGATTTTTTTCTATAGAAATAAATTGATCCAGATGGTCCCGCGATTTTTTTTATAAAAAAAGAAAAATATTGACCCAAAGGTTATCGCGGTTTTTGTTCTGTAGAAAAAAAATGGACTCAGATTCTCTCTCGAACTTTTTTCTAAAGAAAAATTGATCAAGAGGTCGCACATTTTTTATTTGAAAAAACTTTTTTTCATTAAATTGCAGAGTTGTAAATTTTTATATACCCATATCCTTTTCTCTATTTCTCTCTCTCACACACACACTACCAAATCACTAAAGAGCAACAATTTCCTCAAATGAAAAAAATCATTAATATTAAGAAAAAAACGAAACAGCCGTCAAACACACCGAGGGTGACTGACACCACTGATGTTTCAACACGAAAGACCTAAAAATGCCGCCATTCAGGTCTTTTCAACTGCAACCTGTTATTTGGCATCATTTGTCAAATTATTTCTGTCCAAAATGCTGCCGCATTTGTTGTTGTTGTTGGTGTATTGCGATTCGATAAGTGTGCAACAAAATGCTGGTCTGGTTTGACCAGACACACTGATAGGCCGGCAAGCAGGCAGAGGGACAATGGTTACGGAAGGAACCGGTGCTATTTATCTTGTAATGATGGTTGCACATCCACATCCCGCCAATGCATTGCGAAAAGCAACAATTAAAAGCAGCAGGAAAGATGTGTATGTATTGCCCATTTCCTTGCATTTTGCCATTCTGTATACATATATCCTGGGGGGAGACTGCAACAAAAGCAACAGCAATGCAACACAATTTGCAAAACCATCCAGGCAATGCAAATTTTAGCTACTTTTCCAGTTATTTTGTTATTTTTTTCCTGCAATGAATTGTCATATCTGCCTGCATGATGTTGGGGGCAAGTGAGAGGATCTCCCAAAAACCTGTTGTTCTCCTGTTTTTTTTTTTTTTAATTTCATATACTTCTTGAAAATATCTGCAATTTTGGACCATTTCATTTTTTCGTTATGCTTTAATCTAGTTTATTTCACATTATTTCTTTGTGCACCTTTTTTCGCTTTTTGCATCTGGCCGGCGAACCTTTCCGGGTTAACCTAAAATGAAAAGAGCAACCAAGTGACTGACAGCATTGTATATACATATAAGATTCCGTCTAGTTGAAATCAATTAATCACTATTTGTGTGGTTCCATCCCACTTTTTGAAGTTTTCAGTTTTGTAGTTTCGTTTTTTTTGTTCCTTCACTTTACTTTCTTGGCCAAATACTGGCTCCGAAGTTCTTTCCACTTGAAGGTGGTTGAGTGTGTCTGTTCGTGTTTTTTTTGCAGTAGGTATGCCTGTATTGCCATGGTAGCTGAAAATGGCCTTAAGGCTATTTATGCATGTACACACATATTTGCCCCCATTGTTTTACATATCAACTAAATGTTGTTGTAGGTATGTTGGTTGTTGTAGTATGTAACCTTATATTGCTGACAACTGGCAAAATATTAAATGTTGGGTTTTTTCATTTTTTCCTGTTGTTTTTGTCATTTTGTTGAGAAAAACAACAACTAAAGTAAACGATGTTTTTTGCTTCCATGGCGAATCACCACTACCCACTCGAAAATTATTGCCATTTGACTTGAAGGAAAATGTTTAACATATTTTCTCATGGGAATGTAAAGAAAAAATGTTTGAAGTAAGCTTGTATGTATTTAAGGGGTGAGGTCAGTTCCGGTGTACACTTTTTTATAGAAAAATATTTTTTTAAGTATTTTCTTATTTTTTATAGCTTCTAGCATAGGGTGGAGTATATATATTAAATTTGTCATACCGTTTAAAAAATGTCGATATATTCGGCGGAGACCCTATTATAAATTATATCAGAATAAAATTATATATGGATTTAGACATGTCCGCCTCTATGTTGAAATCACGAGACAGATCGCAATATTTAAGATAGTAGTAAAAATAGATAGTTTGCATTTATCTATATAATTATCTATTATTCCCATAATGTTTGATATTGGTATGGTAGTCTTTGGCCGAATTTTTCAACGAAATTATCTTTTCTTGAGCATTTTAGGTCCTTAGAAGGTGCAGTATAATTGGACGGATCAGTATAGTGGGACGGGTCGACCATAAGATACCCAACACAACTTCCGCGGAACTCAAACTATCTGCGGATGTTTTTATCGAGTCTGGCAATATTTCGTGATATTTGCAGCCTCTTGACCGATTAGAGATCAACAGCACCTCTTTCTTACACCGACATATTTTCCGAATATTTCCAATATTCAGTACATCCCTTCTAATTGTCCAGATTCCCTTCACCGTATGTTGTGTTGTAATATTCGGGTTATAATTGTGACCTATGATGGACTCGAAAAAACACAAAAAAATAAGTTTTCGGTCCACTTCATTCCAATATTATTATATGATCATCACCGAAAATTATAGGCATTGTCTTGACCATGCCTGGATCCTCATGGAAAATTTCAAAGCGATTAGCGCTATATTTCCGCCCTCTAGTATGGTAAAGGGTTACTAAATAATATATTAATACGTAAGCACCTGTAAATATTTAAGTGTAACTCCCACATCCGAGTACATACGACAATATAATTTGTATAAATATAAAGGTCAACCACTCCTCAACTTCTCGGATCTACATCCTTCAGGGGTAAACATATACGCTATAGAATACAAATTTTGTAATTTTTCACATAAAAGTCTATATAACCCGCTAAATATTGACCGATCTTTATCAAAACAGACAAGCTTATTCTTTTGCCGATCCCCTTCTCCATGTAAAAATTTGCGATGTTCGGACTATAATTGCGGCCTACGGAGCGACCAAAATATTAAAATATTAACAGATCATTACAAAAAACACAAGAGGGGTTCTCATTGGACAGAATCCATCCTACATGCAAAATTTCGTGAATATTGGTCCATAACTGTGGCCTGTATCGTATTTACAAATTTTAATGGACAAACGGACGGACGGACGCACGTATCTAGTTTGATTTTCCAATCCGAATCTGTAATTTGGATTTCGAATTTTTTCTCGGAGCATAAAAAATCTCTTGGCGGACAAGTCACAATGGAATATACCACATATAAATACTCGACATATTTGATGTATTTTTTATGGGATGTTCAATACCCTGAAAGTTCGACCCCACCGAAAGATATTGCCCGATTAAAGGAATTTCCATTACCCCAGTCACATTTTTCAATGAATTTGGCTATAATTTGGCATTCAGGGCTGTTTTTAGTTGAAAACTTCATTCGAAGATAGTCCTAGCCGAATTTTCCATCCTTAGTGTGTGCTATTGGTGTTCCGTTTTCTTTGAGGATAAAACATCTATTGGCAGACAAGTTAAAATGGTATATACCTCTTATA
This sequence comes from Musca vetustissima, assembly GCF_032173495.1. NCBI lineage: Eukaryota > Metazoa > Arthropoda > Insecta > Diptera > Muscidae > Musca > Musca vetustissima. Next base: position 16,474 of record NW_026882443.1, read on the forward strand.
AAGATCCTAACTTAGTTTTGGTATTCTGAATGTCCCACTCATGCTAGATAGTAATGTAAATTCGACCCGAGTGAAAGATACCGCCAGGCATTTTCGTGGCTCTAGACACTTTTTCCCATCGAAGTGGGTGTGGGTGGTTTAAAAATTCACAATGACATCAACCCCATATAATGGTTCCGACTTATTTTAGGTTTCTACAATGATACCTCTGATATTGGAGGTATTTTACTCCACCGAATTGTCCGCCCATTACAGGAAGTTGCATGACCCTAATCAATGTTTTTAAACAGAAGTGGCTACAATTGTGCCCCGGTTTCTTGTTGGTGGAAAAACTTTTTTTGTTTTTGCAAAATAGTCAGGCTGAATCCCAGTTTGTTGTTTTTATAAAAAACAACTATTTATTAGTGGGGAATGTATGTCATTGTTTGCCGAGGGGTAAGGCAGGGAAGACTATAGTTTCGGATCACGCCACTGATCCTCATCAGTTCCCTTAGTTTTTTGTTGGGATATTCTCCCCAGAAGCTATTGCTTCTATACAAAAAACCTTTCATACCCAAATGTCTCTTGTAACAAGGCGAAGTACATAGCTGACCAATGACATAAACTGCGTGAGAATTTCGTTGGAGCCTCACTTCGAGGTTAACAAGGCATTTACAAACAATACCACACCTTTCCCACTGTTGTGTGTTGTCAAACTTTTTCTCAAAAAAATACGAATATAGTAATATATATTGACATATCCCCATGTCCAGTTTTATTTTCATTATGTTGAAGGTCTTAGTCTGACATTTTGCATTTTGTTTTTTATCAGAGGATAAAAAAACCTTCACACAAAGTTGTTTTATGAATGTTTATTGTTTGTGGGCGAGTAGTAATAGTTTGGACCCGCCGCAACGACCTGGCCACTTAATGCACGTTCATGGTCCATTGGCACTCCGCTTTCTTAGAGGGTAAATAACTTATTTAATATAGATTCATGGTTTGTCATAGTACCCATATAATGGTCCCAACCAATGCTAAATTTTTTCGTTATGAGAGCATTTTTCCATCGAAGTGCTTACAATGTGGCCTTCCTCAAGGTGGTTGGAACTTTGATTATTTTTCGAATTATTCTCCAGCATTGTCGCAGCATTTTTTTTACTCTGATTGAGATAACTCCAAAATGTAGCATGTATGCTTCGCCATATGTAGGTCCAACATCTTCGAGCGACGTAAATTGTTGACAATGGGTTCGTTTTATTGAAGTGCGAGAATAAAAATAAGTCATTAGCATTACTGCTGATGGCCCAACAATTTCACGTTTTAGTCGGTCAAATATGTGCTGGTTTGAACCGCTCGTATTCCCGAGGCGCACAATTATTCGTCTTCTTTTATTTGATTTATTTGATTTCTCGGCGGATTTCATGGAAATAAATTGTTATATACCGCTCAGAATTGACCGTACTATATGGCTCAAGCAAAACAGTGATATGTTTATGGTTAATAAATTTTTTTTCACCTCATCTGTACGGAAATAAAAATAATCGAAACATTTCTTTCAGACCCCAGATTTCTTGGGACGAAATCCATTTCAGACAATTTGTAAACGATTTACAATTGCCCGTCCGTCCTGGCCGGTGGGGGGCTTATTGTTCCACTCCTTCCAATAGCTCATAGGGTTCACATTTTGAAAAGTTGTAGATCACATAAAAGCTGAACGGAATATCCAATTTTATCAAATCGTTATATACATCGGAAATATTTGTATCCCACAGAGATCAACTCTTTGTTAAAAACTTATACATTATATAAATATTTGTACTAATCGTAGATGTAATGGTTAGTATAAATATATATCTATATATGCCCATCATCTCTGGTAACTCCACCACAGACTCTCACAATTTTGAAACATTATAAATTCAAACAGTGATTTCGTAAACTTGCATACAAAAAGTCAAGATAAGTGATAACGTCGGCATCACTGACTGACACCTGTTTAACTGGGTTTTTAGTACATTTATTTTTCAATTTACTGTATACAACACAACATATGGTGGTACGTCCAACCGTGCTGCGTGCTTTTATTCTAAAATATGTCAATATTACCATAGAAAATGAGAGGTAAACGGAAAAATATATAGTAATCCTTATGTTTGTATTGCAAAATATATTTTTGTCCATTTTCTTCCCCCGATTACTTGTTAAAAAATAAAATTTGCATAAAATCAAGCAAAATTGTTGTTATAATACCTCAAACATCCGGCAATATGGTCCTAATGGTTAACACCAAAAGGCAAATACAATAACAATTTGCCAAATAAAAAAATCCCAAGAGGATATTAATATGCAGGATATGAACATATAAGTGGCTTGCTGGCTTGAAGCAACAGGCTAATATAGACCTCCTTTAAAAAATCATATGGACGTCAAGAAATTCACATACATCATTACAAACATATATAAAATCCAAAACAAATCATCATTCATAAATTCATGTATGGACGTGCCAAGGAATTCCATGTAAACCACAAACGACCCCCTACTACTAATCCCCATCTACCAAAAATTGACTTATCATTCGGTTTAGCAAAATGATTTGTTGTTCTTGTAAGTGAAAGATGAAGAGGAAAAAACGCATATAAATAAATCTTTTTTGCTTTTTGGTAGGCCATAGATTCATTTGACACTATTAACAAATTAAACTGTTAAAATGCCATGTCGACATGCCGACAGCAGTAGCTAGACGCAGCGGGGTTTACAAAATACCAACGTACTTAGGTTAGTATGCCGGGCGGGAATTGTGTTGTATCGTTTGTGTGTGTGAGTGTGTTTGTTAAATGGTTACAACTTCATATATCAATATATTCAACGACTACTTCAAATAAATGGTGTTGGATGAATGGATAGATGGACGGACGAAGGGACGGACAGACGAATGTGGGAGCCCAGCATCATTTGTAATCTGTCCTAACGATGTTAAATATTTTGTTGTTATATTTTTTAACAGTCATTGGATCGGTGAATTGATATGGTTTCAACACGAATATCAGTATTTAGCAAATTTAAAACAAAAGTTTGACTTAAACCTACACTATTCTTATATACAGGGTATTACATTGAATCACATTTTGAGTCTTACAGACACCTTCCTACATATAGCTGGAAATCTGGCTAGATGAATTTGCCGAGAACTTTATATGGAGATAAATCTTCTGTGAAGACTTTTTTATTCACCAAGAACAAGAAATTTAAAATTACAGCCATTTCGTTTGGAAAATACCTCTAGGAGAATCAAAGTACTTACATTCGGTTAAGAGTTCTTGCAAAAATGCCGGTACGAGCTTGTTAGAGCCTTCACCATTTGTTAAACATTCAAAATTTCTTGAATCGTTCGAAATATATAAACCTGTTTTGAGAACATTAAATATCAAATTTATAACACTCCAAATGAAAATTATGCATGGAAATTATCGAAAATGAGGCGGAAGAATCCGAAATGCCAAACTACAGCGTATTAGACCTTAAAAATATGGATAATATATCGGGACTATGGGGACTATGTCAAAACATGGACCGGTATCTGCTTTTTTCGCAAATATGTTTTTTATTCTCTAATAACCCTGCATACCAAATTACAGTGTCCTATGCTGGGAACGTGAACTTGCTGCCTCAAGATGGCTGGAATGCATTTTTTCCTCACCGACTTCAGTTTTATTGTAACGCTAGTTTCCTCAAAACTTCAATTTTATTCGAGGACCCAAATTCAAGTATTATGAAATCTCCATTGAATTCGCAGCTATCCAGATCCTTGTATTTTTTCGTCGATCGCTGCATAGCAGACTCTGTTCTACAAGTTTCCGGAAAGCAGAAGTCCGCAAAAATGAAATGAAAATGAAAGCGGATCAAACCCAAAATATACTGCCCGAAAATCCATTGACTGACTCTAACATCCAGAAAAGAGCGTTACGTCGGCAAAGATCGGTAATCCCAAGAAGTAGTAATCAGCCTTTACAAAAGAGGAAAAGGGTAGCAATTTGGTAAGAAGCCGCTGTCGTATGTTAAGGTTACCAGGAGGCTAACCTTCAATGGATTTTCGGGCAGTCTATTTTAGGATTGATCCGCTTTCTTTTTCATTTCATTTCTGCTTTCCGGAAACCTAATCCTCTTCGCCTCTTCTGAGAAATTGGAGGAGAAGTCAGGCTTAAAAATTGCTCTTTAAAAATCCCCGCCTTTGGTCCTTAAAATCCCTGTAAGATTTGTTCTTTAAAAATCCCCGCCTTTGGTCCATAAAATCCCGGTAAAAATTGTTCTTTAAAAATCCACGTGTTTGGTTCTTAAAATTATTGTAAAAATTGTTTTTTTTTTAAATCCACGCCTTGGTCCTTAAAATGCCTGTAGAAATTGTTCTTTAAAAATCCACACCTTTGGGCCTTGAAAAACATATTCTTTAGAAATCCACGCCTATTGGTCTTTAGAGTCCTTGTAAAAATATTCTTTAGAAATCCCCGCCTATTGGTCTTTAGAGTCCTTGTAAAAATATTCTTTAGAAATCCACGCCTATTGGTCTTTGAAGACTTAAAAAATTGTTCTTTAAAAATCCACGCCTGTTGGTTCCTTGTAAAAATAAAAAAATATTCTTGGCCCTTTAAATCCTTGTAAAAATATTCTTTAAAAATCCACGCCTGTTGGTCGTTATAATTCTTGTAAAAATATTCCTTAAAAATCCACGCCTATTGGTCGCTAGGATCCTTGTAAAAATATTCTTCAAAAATCCACCCCTTTTGTACTTAAAGTCCTTGTAAATATTATTCTTTAAAAATCCACTCCTTTTGATCCTTAAAGTCTCTATTGGCCTAATAGTCCTTGTAAAAATATTGCTTAAAATCCACGCCTAATAGTCTTGTAAAAATAAAGTCTCCTTCTTAATCCCCGGACCCGTGACTATATGTCCTCAATCACATATTCATCCATTTCCAAAAAAAGGTCCACAATAACAACAACACCCACTCATACGCATCCGACATCCTTCAATACAAATTTAACAGAGCTCAGCGGGGCGGCATTTTGTCATTCCGTTTCGTTGTTGCTGTTGCCATGGTTATGGTCGTTGATTGTTGTTATTGGACAAATGGTTGAATTCCCTCGAGCCGATATAAGTAATGGAGTCTGGATTATTGGGTATGAGTTCTTATGCTCATGTCGTTAAACATATTGACCCTTTACAAATGTGAATGTTGTTGTTGCTGTTTTTTTGATTTCAGGGATGTGTGTAATTTGTATTATTATTTAAGACACAAACACAGACACCTGTACGTATGTACGTTTATTGTTATTGTGACACGTTGAGATGGCGTCAAACTCCCGCTAGCATAATTGGCTTAAAGAGTTCGGAAGGTGAGTGTAAATAAAAATAGCAATGCTAAATATTAAAGGGTTCGAGGTTATTTTGCAAGGTAGCAAGGTGAGGAAATTAGAGCGAAGGGTGTGTATTGGTAGCAGTGTGAGCAGATTAGGGCGTTAAGATGCCTATATAAATCTATTTTAATTTAAAAGATATTGACTTACAGACTTCTAAATGAAGTCAATATCCTGTTGTGTTGATAGCATCTTAAAGGAATTGTTTGCTAGTCTTAATTACCGTACACCACAATTGCGTGAAATAGCATTAAGTAGAAAATGTTCATACCAAAAATATCAATATGGACTTAAGTATCGGGGTAGGTCAATATATAAAGGTACCCCCCAATCCTCGATGTTTTGAGTGTTTTAAACACGTTATTAATCGAATTGATTTCAATTTGACATGTTAGTTTCTAATTGGAGCCACATCTGTCTACCAATCCTCGATGTTTTGGCGATTTTGGACACGTTTTTTAACCGAATTGGCTTCAATTTGACATTTTAGGTTTTAATTGGGTGCCAAATTTTTTAATCACAAAAATTTACTATAACACGGCCCCAAACCAAATCGACCGTTCGATTTTATGTACATGGAATGCCCACCACATGGTGGAGGAGGGTATACAGATTTCGATCCGTGGAATTTTTGTCTTCAAATCTCTGTGTTAAATTTGTGTTTATTTTCAATTCCTCCACAGCTTCCTAATTGTTTTCCCCACATCCATACAAATAATTGAAATTAATTGTTCTCCAGTCAATTATGATAATAGCAATAATAACAAGAAGGATGTGTCTACAATCCTCCCCACGATAAAAAAATTCACATGTTGGCAAATGTGCGTTTATGTGCGTTAAGTACGTGTTTATTATTTGTACAATTTGGCGTATAATTGTGAAGAGAATGTGTTCTTACTCCAACCCCAAAATTTTCTTTAGATAAAACAACAAAAAGTTTATGATTCTCGAAATAACAAACAAGAACAATAAAATAATAACTTTGTTTTATGAACGAAAATTTTATTTGCTGTTTATTATTCTTATGTTTAAATCCGTGTTAAGGAACTGGAAAGATATTTATCAAGTTCAAAGAAATTATGATAGAATTAAGGGGACCAGCCCATTCTCGGGGTCAAAATTTTTGTTGATATAATTCGAATCTGCACTAATTCATGAATGTCCCTACAAAATTTCAAGTGAAAATCTCTAGAACTCTTTAAGATATAGCCGATTTATTGTGTCAGCATCAAGTGACGGCTGAAGGGCTTCTCAAACTTAAAACGCGTTTTTCTCTAAACATTTTTTTGTGAATGGCGGGCACGATAACTCAAAAACTAATAACCCAATCGATTTCAAATTTTTACACGTTTCTCTGTGAGTGTATAGCTATCGTATGAACTAGGATAAAGCCAATCGGTGAAGATCTTCCTTATTTATTAACTTGGTTTTTGGTAAAAAATCGGCGATTTTCCAAAAATATTTTTTTAAAGGTCCACCATTTTGTTAATTTTGGAGCGAAGTCAATAATCCTAGTTCATATGAGAGCCAGACATGTACTCTTTCTAACACCGTTGGAATTTTCGGATTCCGATGTTCCAGTGAGGAGTTATCATGCCCGCCATCAAAAATAAGGACTTTTCTTTAATTAAAAAGCTACAAACCTTAACAAGCATTGGTATTGATTTACCAGCCCTTTGAAAATCTTGAAAAATTGAAATAGATAATGGGGGGGATCCCTTAAAAAATATTTTTTAAAAATCCACGTATATGAAAGGTCCTTAAACAATACTTCGAGGTGGCCTAGGAACAACACTTCGAGGCGTTACAAACACTTGGGGCTGCACTAAGCTGTAATACCCTGACAAAATAGTTGTATAGGGTATAAAAATATTCTTTAAAATCCCTGTTTATGGAAAGTCCTTAGCAAATATTTTTCAAATAATCTACGCTTTTGTGAGTACCTTAAAAATTGTCTTTATAAATTCTACTCCTATGGAAGATCCTTAGAATATGTGTAAAATCGACATAGATTTTTATTCTAATCCAGAAATATGTACCCTATTGGGTCAATATTCATATCGAAGTAAATTCACAAAGGATGAAACGAAACAACCTGCCTCAATGTTTATGAAAAATTACAAAGTCGGATCCATCAATATGAATCAAGCCCGAAATTAATATTTCATTTTTTTTTTATTTAATAAAAGTCCAAAAGTGACAGTAAATAATATGTTGATTTATTTATCTTTTCTTTATTCTTCGTGTCCTTTTAATTTGACTATATTGCTGTTTTTTCCTCGGTTGCAAGAAGAATCCACGCTAAAAAGGATATCTCCAACGAACGGAGAGACAACATCTGCCTTATCCACCCACTTAACATATGTTGCTCGATTTTTTTCTCCGTTAGATTTACTCATTTTTAAAGCTAAGCGTCAGATTAAAATATATGAAGAAAATGTAGAGTAGGGGGAAATACGTTACGAATTGTTTGATATCATCCCTGCAATGATACCGAACAGGACAACCACTTTATACAACCCAAACGAAAGACGACGACAACATCAACGTCTATAGTAATGATGATGATATTCAATTTCTAACGAAGTCTTTGGTCCTTCGGCAAAGCAGGACCATCAAACTTACCCCCTGCTGTTTATGATGATGTTGTTGTGTGTTGTGGCCACAAACCATTTATCATAATATTTATGTTAATGTACTCGTCGTTCTCAAAGTGAGAGGAAGAACACTCACCGCCAGCCAGTCAGCCGGCCAGCCATTCATATTCACTAAATTATGAATGAGAAATGAATGAATGAAACGCGAAAGTCCGTCCATCGAAGTGGCTAGGAATGACTTTTTTTCGGATGGTTACATTTTTAGAGTTGTTGTTTTTTTCTTTCTTTAACAGTTATTTTTCTTCATCGCTTAACAGGCATATGAAATGAAATGATTTTTTTATCTACTACTCTACAATTCCCTTTTGGTTTTTTTGGTTCGGCCATGGTTTATTCCCATTTTACCGTTATGGGTTTTCTTCCTTTCGGCCGGTTCGTTTTATTATTAAATTTTATTTATGATGAGTCATTTGCACGTTTACATCAATTTTAACCTTTACAGATGAATTCATTCAGCAAAATGTTTTTGTTTTATTGTTGAAATCACTTCAAAGTAAAGTCGAACAAATCTGAATTATTTCGAGCTTTAAATAAAAAAGGCATACTAAAAGGTGGGTGGGTCTTGGGACCACACAAACGTATAATACTCTCACAACATAGTTGTAGTAATCACAGGTTCTGTCGTAAGATTTAGATTAATTGACTCAGTAGATTTCAGGGTATTAAAGCTTTGTGCAGCCTCAAGAGTTTGTGACGCCGCGAAATATTGGTCCTAGACCCACCTTTAAGCATACCGATCATCATATATTGACTAGCTAAGTCGTTCTAGATATGTGCGTCCTTTTGTCTGTCTGTCCATTATAATTTGTAACCACGATAAAGGCCACAATTAAGAACCAATTGTCGCGAAATTTTGATTTAGGACGAGTTCTGGCCAAAGAAGACCCCTATTGTTTTTGGTAATGATCCGTAAATATGTAGGTAATGAAATGGACTAAAGATTGGTCCATAACCGATAGTCGTTATGGACCAATCTTCTGCTACAGTTATGGACCAATCTTCACAAAATGTTCGATGTAGGACGAGTTCTGGCCTAAGAAGACCCCTATTGTTTTTGGTAATGATCCGTAAATATTAATGTAATGAAATGGACCAAAAACTTTATTTTTGTCTGTTCTTCTGGTCGCCCAAGAGGTCACAGTTATAAACCGGATACAACGAAATTTTGCTTCAGAAATTGAATCCGGCCAAAGAATATGCATGCCTGTTTTGATGAAGATCGGCCAATATTTAACGGTTCAAATGGATCCAGATTTTGTGTGAAAAATTACAAAATTTGTATTCTGAATGATATAGACCCGAGAAGTTTATAGTATAACCCAGAGGAGTGGAGTTGTAGAGCTGATATCTTCGAAATTTTACATGAAGTTCCGGTTATGGTCAAGGACGAGTTGTGATGCCATTTGGGGTGTGCAATGAACTGAAAACTTTATTTTTGTCAGATTTTTTAGTTGCTCTAGAGGCCATTATTATATGCAGAACGTCACATATTTTACACGGTGAAGGGGATCTGACCAAATACTTAGAACGGCTGTTCAGATGATGATTCTGAATGACATAGATACGAGAAGTTGACAGTATAACCCAGAGGGGTGAAGTTGTAGAGCTGATCTCTTCGAAATTTTACATGAAGTTCCGGTTCAGATTTTTTGTCCCTCTAGAGGTCATTATTATATACAGAACGTCACATATTTTACACGATGACCCAATACTTAGAACGGCTGTTTAGATCATTTTCGGCCAATATTCCGAGGGTCAAATCAACCAAAGCCAAAACCCAAAGTGGCCAAATTTTTATTTTATGGCGTGAATATTCACCTCGGGAAAACCAGAACTGCAAAATATGCCAGGGTTAGAAAGTGTGGCTGTTAACCTATAATCGGTTAAGAGGGTGCAAATATTGCGAATTGCCAGGCTCAAAATATAAAACCGCAGAAATTTAGATTGTTGTTGTAGTTGTGCAGGGTATCATATGGCCAGCCCCGTCTGACTATTCTGCTCTTTCATTATACCCTACACAACTATGTTGTCAGGGTATTATAGCTTTGTGCAGCCCAAAGAATTTGTAACGCCAATTTCCACGAAAGTTTGCATATAGTATAGGTTCTGGCCAATGAAGCCAATATTTAGGGGGTGAAATGGACCAAAAACTTGATTTTTGTTTGATTTCCTGGTCGCTCCAGAGGCCGCAAAAATGCCCCGAACGCTAATTTTTACATGGAGAAGGAGATCGGGCCAAAGAATAAGCATGCCTGTTTTGATAAAGATCGGTCAATATTTAGCGGGTAAAATGGACCCTGAACTTTGTGTGAGAATGACAAAATCTGTATTCTGTAGCGTAAATATTTACCCCTGAAGGACGTAGACTCGAGATGTTGATAGTATATCCAAGAGGTGTGGTTGGCCTTCAAATTGATAGCAAATACATTATCGTATGTACTCGGATGTGGGAGTTACACTTAAATATTTGCAGAAGGTGTTTTTTCGAGTCGATCTATAGGCCACAATTGAAAACCGAACATAATAATACAACGCACGTTGATGTTCAAGAGAGTGCAAATATGGACAAAAATCAGAATATAGAACCGCACAAAGTTAGGTTTTCGTGGATGTTGTGCAGGATATCATGTGATCAGCCCCGTCCGACTATACTGCTTCGTCCACGGGTTTATTTTATTATTCTATAAAAATTTGCATGTCTCCAATTTAAAATCATCGGCATAATTACCCAGAAAAATTTCCACAAACATATCATTTCTATATGACCAAATAATATCTTGAGTTCAAGGGTAAGGCAATCTTCCAAATAATTAAATTAATTATCTTTAGATTTTATTTAAATAAATTAAACAAATATACTTTAAAACAACAAAAAACATTTCTTAATCGAAATATAATTTCTGGCCAGAAACTGTCAAATAATTCATCGACAGAATACTTATCATCTTACTCGCAGGTTTTTATTGCCTGGGATTTAAATCACCCAATAAATTTAAATCTAATTTATTTCTCTCTCTCTCTCTCTGGAAAAAATTAACACAAATTATTCGTTAAGTTTTTTTTCTGAATTTTTGGTTTAAATAATGACAAATTGTGGTGCAGATAAGCAGATTCGTTTTTAAAGTAATCCCCCACGAAAAAAAAAAAAAACAAATACGAAAACCATTCACTTTTTTTGTTCTAACCAGAACTAATTGTAACAGATTTTGCTGTTGTTTTTTTCGCCTTGGCGACCCTCAATACCGTTTGCAATCATGACATGAGAAAAAATATGGATATTTTCCACCCAAATATGAAAAAAATAAAACTGAAGTTCAAAATAACCCCAAAGAAAGCGTTTGGTAGCAAAGAAAGAGAAAAACAAATAATTCATTGGCAAGAAAATGGCCTAAAAGTAAATAGCCTAGCCCAGACAGCCGTTCACTTCAATGCCAATTAATGCAAGCCTTTTGTTTTATTTTCTATAAGATAGCATAAGGAAATTGGCCGGTGGGAACTGTTTTCTTTTTTTGGCGTTAAACAATTGCAGAAAAGTACCCTGAAAGATTTTTTTTTTTTGAAAATTTCTGTAGACATTTTCTTAACGGCCTTAGCTTATCTTCATAATTGAGTCATAACAATTAATTGTGTGGGTAAAAGTAAATGCAAAATAAAGTCTCAAAAGTGTAATTATTTTTAACATATTTTTTTTATTTTCATGTGCTTTAAAAGGGAGGGTTTCTTTGCAGACCTCAGATAATTTTTATGATTATACCTTGTTGAGTCTGTTTAAAATGGTCAACATGGTTGTCAAGGGCAATTATAATCATTATCTTTCAATATTTTTTGGGGTTTTTCGAGTAGAGCAAACAATCTACACCAAGTTTTAAGTATTTTTCGATTGTTAAGTCTTCTGCCTGAAATATTTTTTTTAATATAAGACGTCTGTTAAAAAACAACTGCCAATTTTTAGTGAGTTGTTATTGAAATTTTGTATTTTTTGGTTATTCTGTTAGGTTTATGCTCTCATATTTCTACAATTTTGAATTTTGTTAGCCTTCTATTTTGCAACGCCCTGACTCCACAACCAGAATATACATTTGCAATATTTCCTTGGATGTTATAAAACCAATCATCCGAATCACCAAGTTATACATAGACATGCTAGACCTAGACTAGACTGGACAAAGAGAGAGAAAGAGAGAGAGCGGTCTAGAGGTACAAAAGAGAGCCTCTAGATTAGAGGTGTGCAACGAAAAAATTCTCAGAGAACAAATGAGAAACCGCCATATGAAATGACTAACTAAAAGAGAACGCACAGAACGAACTTTTTATACCCTTCACCACACTGTGGTACAGGCAGGGCTGCCATATTTGCCGATTTATCGGCATTTTGACGATTTTTCACTCTAAAAATGGAAAATGCCGATTTTCCGATTTTTGCCTTAGAATTGCCGATATTTCAACAATCGACACAAATTGTCTAACTTTTTAATTCAATACGGCGTTACTATACAAACATATAAAATTGGCAGCTTTAAATCATTATAACTATCGGCGACTCGCCGCAGCCGTTTTCAATGGCTTAGATATCTGCATTTTTTGTCAGATATATTAAAACGTTTTGATTTTAATTTAAATTCATTTAAATGCTTAAAACTTATTGATCCTAGAAGAGTAATGAAGAAGGGCAATAATTCTTTTCTAGATATTTTAAAAGAATTCCCGATTTTATTTTTGAAACTGAGAGGCAATCTTTAGACTCCGAGTATAGGGAGTTAAACTTTCTGAATTTTGAAAATGCAGAATATAATTTAAAAAGTTTTTGGAAAAAAATTTCCGAAATTAAACGTGGGGACTCCAATTTAGCTTTTCCAGTTTTGTCTAAATTTGTACAAAGAATTATGGTTCTTCCACACTCCACAGCAAATGTGGAACGAATTTTTAGTCAGGTAAACCTTAACAAAACTAAAATTAGAAGCTCACTTGAGAATGATTCATTGGAAGGGATTCTTTATTCTAAAGACTATCTCAAACTAAATAATTCAAATTGTTTTAATATCAAAATTGATAATGAATTACTAAAATGTGTAATAAGAATATGTACTAGTTTGTAAGTTATTTTTATGACCTTAATACCACACTGTGTTATACGTAAATCTGAAAGATCTCACTAGTATACATAATAATTACTATATTTTAGAAAAATCTACATTTTTTGTAGAAAAATGAATCTTTTATGTTTTTTTTTTTTATACAGAATTGAATTTTCTATCTTTTTTTATGTAATAAACAATATTGATTTGTTATAAACATAAAAAATATGAATTTATTTATAAATTATATACTGCCGATTTTTAAAAATACAAATGCCGATTTTTTTCTGAAAAATTGACGATTTTTCATGAAATTTAACTGGCAGCACTGGGTACAGGGTATTATGTCTTTGTGTATATGTTTGTAACAGGCAAAAGGAAACGAGATATACACATGGTTCCTTTTGATAATATGCATAGAATCACTTTCTGAGTCGATTTATGCATGTCCGTCCGTCCGTCTGTTGGTGTTAAATGGTAAACAAAGTACAGGTCGCATTTATGATCCGAATTGGATGGAATTTGGCATAGGTCAATTATTCGGCCCAAGGACGAACCCTATTGAAATTGGGAAAAATCGGTTCAGATTTAGATATAGCTCCCATATATATTTAACCGATTTAATGTATACGGTCCCTACATATCTTTCGATTTGCACGAAATTTGGTACAGCCTAATCATTTAGGTCTAGAATGATGTCTGCCAAGTTTCGTGAAAATCGGTCCAGATTTATATATAGCTCCCATATATAGTTTCGTCCGATTTCATGTAAATGGTGCCCCAAAGTCCCTATATATCTTTTGATTTGCACGAAATTTGGCATAACGTACTGAATTGAGCCTATAATGTCTGCCAAGTTTCGAGAAAATCGGTCCAGATTTAGATATAGCTCCCATATATAATTTCGTCCGATTTCATGTAAATGGTGCCCCAAAGTCCCCATATATCTTTTGATTTGCACGAAATTTGACATAACGTACCGAATTAAGCCTAGAGTTATGTCTGCCAAGTTTCATGAAAATCGGTCCTGATTTAGATATAGCTCCCATATATAGTTTCGTCCGATTTCATGTAAATGGTGCCCCAAAGTCCCTATATATCCTTCGATTTGCATGAAATTTGGCATAACGTACTGAATTGAGTCTAGAATGATGTCTGCCAAGTTTCGTGAAAATCGGTCCAGATTTCTATATAGCTCCCACATATATAGCTCACATATTTTAAATAATTGACGCACCAAGGAACAAAACGTTCTGAAATTAGTATAACCTAACCTGTGACAAGTTTGCTTGAAATTAATATTTGGATAGATCTTGCATATATATTTTCGCCCGATTTCAAGTAAATTGGGCATAAAACTCCTCATCATATTACAGATATAGCCCAACGTATGACCTTTTTATATTTGTTTGAAGTCGATTTACATACTTTATGGATATATCTAGGTAGATTCACATTTAGATAGATATCACATATATTATTTGATCCAATTTCATGTTAAATTTTTTTGGGGTGGTGAAGGGTATTATATAGTCGGCCCCGTCCGACTTTACTACTTTCCTTACTGATTTTATAAATGTAAACAAGGGCACCAGTTCCCATGGTTGAACAGGGCTACTCTAGATGTACAGGCCTATCAAACATGATTGAATTGTATTCGCCCTGATGCAGTAAAGGAAGCAATTCGAGAATAAAAATAATGAAAACCCAGTAAGAGGAGTAGTATACGATCGGCCCGTATAGGGATAGGGTGTCACGGAACTCATAGTTTCTGCGGAGGTTGGTCATTATTTCGCAATATTTGATATATTAGAGGTCAACAACTCCTTCTTCTATTTTCCTTGTTTTCCCAAAGTGAACATTTACGCCATAGCGTGCATTTTACATAGGACATTGTCTGGGTTGATTTGACCAGTTGATCATTACCAAAACAGACCATTTAATAAGTTTTTTCGAGTCGATCTATAGGCCACAATTGAAAGCCGAACATCACAACATAACCCACGGTGAAGGGAATCTGGACAAGTAATTAGAAGGGTTGTACCTAATATAAGTAATACTTGTATCCCAAAAATTAGATTTTCGTGGAAGTTGTGTAGGGTATCATATGGTCGGCCCTGTCCGACTATACTGCTCCGCTCACTGGTTTTGAAAATGTGTTAATCCAATAACAGTGATATGGAATGTCCGATTTGATGCCAAATATTCACATCCAAGTATGTTTTTCAAACTTTATTCTAGTTGGAAAATGGGACATATCGGTCCACTCCCACACAAAGTTGTAAATTTTTTTACTGAATATTAATTTTAAAATATCAGGCGATCGGAATAAATGCTTTGAACTTAACTTTACACAACTAAATATTTTGAACATATAATGTTGAATGATGGGACTTATAGGTCTACTCCAGTTGGTATCTCCCACACAAAGGATCAATGTTTTGAAAACTTGTAAAACTTAATATGGATCGAACAGAATATTCAATTTAATCCAAACTTTGCACAGGGTACCTTATATATATCACTATCCACTCCTTTTGGTACCTTCCCCACAAAGTGTCAAAATTTTAAAATTTTTTGGGAACTGCTCCGAGATAATTTTCTACCCAATGTGAACCCAATATACTAAATATCCGCCAAATCAGATTGAGCATTTTGCTTTAAATTTTTCAAATACTGAATATTTTCAAATATAAACTACCTAGGAGTGTATTGTAAATGTTGATATTGCTTACAACAGAGGAGCTAGATAGACATAGAATTTTATTCAGATCAAGAATTAAGAATGCAGTTTATTATTATTTTTTTGAATAAATAAAGGCTTCAGTTACTTGAGGTCATGTTTTCTAGGCTTTTAATTTAAGGAGATAATATTTCTCTATAAAAAAATTGGACGACGTGACTATAATTTGTCATTCCTTGACCTTGGAAAGCTCATAGCTTTAATACCAAGGGAATGCGTCCGTATTTTCTAGGTCCAATCCCAATTTGTCATCCTGGCGGTCTGTAGTTTTATATTTTTATACCCTTCACCACACTGTGGTACAGGGTATTATGTCTTTGTGCATAGTGTGTAACAGGCAAAAGGAAACGACGTAGACCAATAGTTACTTTTGAGAATATGCATAGAATCACTTTCTGTGTCGATTTATGCATATCCGTCAATCCGTCCGTCTGTTGGTGTTAAATTGTAAACAAAGTACAGGTCGCATTTATAATCCGAATTGGATGAAATTTGGCGCAGCTCAACCCTATTGAAATTGGTAAAAATCGGTTAGGATTTAGATAAGGCTCCCATATATATTTTCGTCCGATTTAAGGTAAATGGTGCACCACAGTACCTATATATTTTACGATTTGTACGAAATTTGACATAGCGTATTGAATTGAGCCTGTATTGATGTGTGCCAAGTTTCGTGAAAATCGGTTCAGATTTCGGTATAGCTCCCATATATATTTTCGTCCGATTTAAAGTAAATGGTACACCGCCAGACCCAGTATATGGCTGATAGGAACAAAACGCTCTTGACAAGTTTCGTTGAAATGGCTTCAGATATAGATATAGCTTCCATATATATTTTCGTCCGATTTTAAGTAAATGATGCATCAAATTCCTCATGTTTGTCAGATTGTAATGAATTTTGCACAACGTACAAAATTGAACATAGAATAACGTAGTTGCGTTTAGAGAATTACAGACATATCCCAACCAATGTCCAATTGATACTTGTTTGAAATCGATTTGCATACTTTTGTCCCATTGTAACAAACGAATGACATGTTTATGGAGTGATCTAAATCGGTTCAATTTAGATAAAGATCACACATTTTAGTTCATCCAATTTCATGTTAATGGTCCCTCAAAAATGAGACGTCTGTTATGATGCATCTGTTTAATACATCCATAGTGGTGAAGGGTATTATATAGTCGGCCCCGTCCGACTTTACTACTTTCCTTACTGGTTTTCCTCCCACACGGCTCCCGAACGATTATCGGTACTTTGAATGCCCACTTTATGGCGGAGGGCATAAATTGTCTTTACTTGTTTTTAAATAAATTATTTATATTTTTCTTCAGAAAACTATGTCCGACTTGTCGCTGTATTTTTCTCAATGTCATGTTCACAATACCTAACAATTTTTGTTGTTGTTTTGCAATTCTATGATGACTGTCATTTTTTTGCAAAGGTTGTATAAAATACGGAAAACTTTTTCACATAACCTGCAAAAATAATTCTCATCTCACCGAGAATGATGCAATTAAAGAAATAAATTATTATATGTCTCTATCCGGGTTGAAATCAAATGCTTTGATATTCACCTTGAACTGCAAAGGTTTGTAGATGACTTTCATGAATTTTTCTAGGCATCATCTTTTGTTCGATTGTCTTTCAAGAAGAACAACATGGAAGTAATATCTAAAGGAGGGGGAATGCATTTTATGTCATGCAATAAACCTAAGAAAATGAGAAGAATATACAATTTCATTTAATGAAATGACATTATTATTTGGCGAACGATGTTGATGAAAATGAAATGTCTTTACTTTTAAAAACAATTTTTTTTCTAGGGTCATAACTTTAGTAATATGATAATCTTTTTTTGTCATTGTAAAAAAAGACGTTACAAATGCTATACAAGTGTTTTCAGGGATTGTCTATTGTCAGATGACATGGTGGAGCAGAAGAGAAGAAAGGGAATGGATGGGACATTTTATGGTGATTTGCTATTTTCTGACACTTGGCCACATTGCAGCCACACACAGTACAACAAACATTTAATTCATTCAAATGTTAACAAATTATGCGTATTTATGTACTTAAATAAACTGCGATTCGCACATTTCATCTTGCGGTCGCATAGCTAGCGACGAGAACATAAAAGTAAATCGCTTACAAATTGAATATAATTTCAGTTTTCAGATTTTTTTCTTCTCATCTTCTTCATTTTAGCATTTTACAAATTTTTACGATTATTATGTAAAACGTTTCATTTAGAGCTTTTAAAAAGGGACGAACACGGTCACAAGGACTCAATGATTCGAAAATGAAAAAAAATCCATGGTCTTGCCACAATAATCCCAGTGGGTGAATAACAATTCTGTTACCCACCCCTCAAGACTCACACAGCTCACTGCTAAGCCACATAATACTGGCCAACACGACAGGGAATGACGTTTGAAAATCTACATTTATATAAAAGTTGTAGTGCGAAAAAAAAACATTTATACAATGAGCGGGGAATGAGTAGAACGACACGCACCAAACATTTTTGTTTCCCTTACGCGCTTTTCCTTGATTTCACCATTGTGGCTAAAGGTTCAGCTCTCAAAAAATACACATTTGCCGATGGTCCTTTTTTATAGTAGAGCGGCAATAAAATCGCGGAATTCTTTAACTTAATTTTCATCGTGGCGCTTAAATGCCTGGTCTATTGTTGTTGTTATTGCTTGTGGTTTTTCGGTCATCATCATCTCCACCCATTAATCGACCATTTCAATAATGAAGAGTAAATTTAAATTTTTTTCGATGATTTTTTTTTTCAAAACTTATTTACTGAATAGAATTTCATTCTCCCACCGAAAAATATTTGCTGGTTCATAGGCGTTGCTTTTTTGTATAGCTTTTTAGGATTCTTTAAGGTATTAATCCTGCACAAATATTTTCATTTATAAAGAGATTCGTTTTTTTCTAGTTCTTTTTTTTCGTGATGAAATTATTCTTACTGTTGTTTTTCATTGTTACTGCTTTAAAATCAGCATTAAATCGGTTTAAAAATTCAAATGTTTTTAAGTAATTTACGGTGTTTAAAAAATCAATTAATTAAATTAAATTATTGCATACTCGTAAATAAAATACACTCAGTACTCTGAGGTCTTATTTTTCTCCACCATAAGGTGGAGTGTATATTGAATTTGTCATTCCGTTTACAACCCCTCGAAATATTCACCACATAGAATATTGAGATATATAGTCAACATTGTGCATATAGTTGTCTTTTGTTTTCAGGCAGGTCAAGTTCGAAGATGAGCTATATCGGTCCATATATCCCCCGGTAGTAACAGCATCTATATTAACTATAAGCGTGAAATATAAAAGAAAAGTTTTTTAAGAAATTTTTTTTGCTTTTATACCCTTCATCACACTGTGGTACAGCGTATTATGTCTTTGTCTTTTGTTGATTGGTTCCTTTTGAAATATAACTTTCTAAGTCGGTTTCAGTCCATTTTAAATTGTAAACAAAGTAAAATATTTAACGAATTGAATGAAATTTCTCATTTATATATATTGGGAAAAATTTCAAATTTAGATATAGCTTCCATATATATTTTCGTTCGATTTTTTGTAAATGGTGCACCAAAATCCCTAAATATCCTTCGATTTGAACGAAATTTGGCATGGCGTACTGAATAACTTCTAAAACGATGTTTGCTAAGTTTCATGAAAATCGGTTCAGATTTAGATATAGCTTCCATAAATATTTTTGGGGTCTTGTGCGCAAATCCACCAATTTGGAAGACCACGTTCCAAGATGTTGTTTTCTACTTGGTCTTTCCATCTAATTCGTGACCTTCCCCTTCTACAGGAACCATCAGTAGGCTCGCTTTTATGTGCCCAAATGGACACCACAAGGCCTAGCCATCGTAGTCGCTGCAGCTCAATACGACTGACTATGTCGATGTCCGCGTATAACTTGTAAAGCTCGTGGTTCATTCGACGCCGATATTCACCGTCGACGCAGATCGGCCCGTATATCTTTCGGAGAATTTTTCTTTCAAACACCCTTAAAGCTGCCTCATCTGCTTGCCCAAGTACCCATGCTTCAGATCCATATAACAGCACGGTGGTATCAGCGTCTTGTAAAGTGTGAGTTTGGTCTGGCGGGAGGTGGCCTTGTTTCTAAACTGCTTACTTAGACCATAGTAGCATCTGTTGGTCATCACAATCCTTCTCCGAATTTCAAAACTGGCGGTACCAAGGTATATAAAATCTTTAACTAACTCGAAGCTGTAGTTCTCAACTCCCACAGTTGGTACGAGTCTACTGGATGTCTTGCGCGTTGATACCATCAGCTTGGCCTTCTCGCCGTTTACTGCCAGACCCACTTTAACAGTTTGTTTAAAGGTGGCTGTTACCGCTCGTAATGTTCGACCCACTATATCGATGTCATCGGCGTAGGCGAGTAACACCATAACAACATTTGGTGTACAGAGTGCCATTTCTGTTCACCTTTGCGTCTCGTATGACCTTTTGCAGCAGGATGTTAAAAATACCACACGACAAACTCTCACATTGCCTGAATTCTCGTTTGGTATTGAAGGGCTCCGATAGGTCCGTTCCTACCTGACCTTATGCCACTTAAAGTTATCCTGCATAGCCGTATTAATTTTGCAGGAATGCCGAACGTAGACATGGCTTTAAACACCTCTGAACGGATAGGGCTGTCGAATGCGGCTTTATAGTCGACAAATAGTGATATGTGTCGATGTGTTTTTCGTGGGTCTTTTCCAGGATTTGGCGCAGAGTGAAAATTTGGTCAATGGTGGATTTGCCAAGTCTGAAGCCACATTGGTATGATCCAATAATGTCATTGACCATTGGCCCCAATCGTTCACACAGCACACTGTATAGCACTTTATATGCGATGGGAAGGAGACTTATTCCTCTATAGTTGGCACATATCGTCTTGTCTCCTTTTTTGTGCACGAGACACTCTAGCCAAATTGTACTAATCAGCTGGTGCATGCTCCTGATCAGCATCTGGCCACCAGTCTTGAATAGTTCGGCTGGTAACCCGTCGGCTCCTGCTGCTTTATTGCTTTTATGACCTCATCTTGGCTAGGTGGTATAGATTCTATACCATCATCTCATATTGGTTCTGGGGTATCTTCTTCACCTACACTTTTGATACAAGAAGCTTTTCAATATGCTCTTTCCAGATCCTCAACACGCTGTCTGTATCTGTCACACAGGTTTCCTTCTTCTTCTCTACAGTAGGAAGTGTCTGCACCAAAACCTTCGGTTTGGTGTTTTACTCGTTGGTAAAATTTCCGGACTTCATTCTAACTCCTGTACATCTCGACTTACTCACACTCACGTTTTTCTTGTTCTTTCTTATTTTTTCAGAAAACACATTTCTCCTCTCTCCTTTTCTCCCGATAATTCTCCATCACATTACGTGTTGCTAATGTCTGCAGGGTTGTCCTAGGGAACATTATAAAAGTTAATTAAAAAGAAATATTTTTTCATCGGCCATCATATGCAAGAATTTTTTTAACGAGAATTTTAAAATGTTCCTGCAATTTTTTTCTATAGGTAATAATTGGAACTGAGTTTCTGAATTTTTTTCTTAAGCCAAAAAAATGGAACAGAGGTTCTGCGATTTTTTTTTGTATACAACACAACGGAGGTTCTGCGAATTTATGATAGGGAAAAACATTTCAATTGAATTTCTGCAAATTTTTTCTATAGAGAGAAATTGGAAGTTATTTACTGTGATTTTTTTCTCATTGTTCATCTTTCCTAATCTGTTTCAAAAATTTTTTTACAATTTAATGAAACCACAAAAAACACCCTCCAAAACATATCCATATTTCACACATCGATCATTTTCCAATCAATGAACTGACATAATTATTAACATAACTATAACTAATGAACCAGTAAAATAACAATAATTGCTTACCCAATTCATTTTATTACATTCTGTATAAGTTTCCTTTCCTCTTCCGTTTAATTTTGTTTTCATCAATTTTATTTTTTTACAAAGGAATCAATCAGTGGCATTAAAAACGAAAAATCGATGTGAAGACAATTTGATGTATTGTTTTGATTTTTAACAGTTGCCCAATGGCTTAGTGCAGTCAGTATGTCAATAATTTGATGGAGGAGGATTTGGGAAATGTACGTACATGAATGTGTGTGTGAGGAAATCAAAGTGACAAATTATCTTTGATTTTTGTCCATGTCAATTTCATTTTTTTCGATAAATTGTGCATATGTGTGGATGCCTGCATTCTGAACAGTTTGACTTTTGTGTGTGTGTGTGAGTTTTTTTGTGATAAATATCTGCATGACATTTCTTTAAGAATGCAAACATGACATTTAGCTGTCAGTTGAATCATTAAGAATATTTATTTTTTTAACATACAATTGACAGATTTATTTTTAGGAAATACTTTTTGTAATGCTTGAAAAATTTATAATCGTACGTTCATGTGTTTTTCTATATAGAAACCAGTAAGGAAAGTACTAAAATCGGACTGGGCCGACTATATGATACCCTTCACCACTTTGGGTATATATGAGCAGATTTAGAGCCGCCTGCGTAACATGGGGAAAATTTATGGAAAACGATTTATAGCAAAATTGATACAAGCTATTCGGTACGCCGCGTTGTTAAAAATATAATCTATATGTGGGAGCTACATCTAAATCTGAACCGATTTTCACGAAAATTAACACACATCTCTCTAGACTTTATTCAGTACGATATGCCAAATTTTGTGCAAATCGAAGGATATATATATAGGGACCTTGGTGAACCATTTACATAAAATCGGACGAAAATGTATATGGGAGCTATATCATCATCATTCTAGGCCCAATTCATTACGCTGTGCCAAATTTCTTGCAAATCGAGAGATATATAGGGACTTTGGTGGACCATTTACATTAAATCGACGAAACTATATATGGGAGCTATATCTAAATCTGAACAGATTTTCAGGAAACTTAACACACATCATTCTAGGCCTAATTTATTACGCTTTGCCAAATTTCGTGCAAATCGAATGATATATAGGGACGTAGGTGCAGCATTTACATTAAATCGGACGAAAATATATATGGGAGCTATATCTAAATCTGAACCGATTTTTCCCAATTTCAATAGGGTTCGTCCTTGGGCCAAATAAGTGTTCTATGCCAAATTTCATCCAAATCGGATCATAAATGCGACATGTACTTTGTTCACAAAAATACATGGACGGACAGACGGACATGCGTAAATCGACTTAGAAAGTGATTCTATGCATTTTGTCAAAAAGAAACAATGTGTCTATCTCGATTCCTTTTGCCTGTTACAAACATATGCACAAAGACATAATACCCTGTACCACAGTGTGGTGAAGGGTATAAATATCACAGAACATCAGTTCCCATTGTTTTCTATAGAAAAAAATCACAGAACCGTAGTTCCTATTGTTTTCTATAGAAAAAATTCACAGAACCTCAGTTTCCACTTTTTT